>NC_057390.1:11504118-11666340 GCF_019320065.1 Cervus canadensis | reverse complement strand
TAATGAAACTTAAAAGCTTTTGCACTACAAAGGAAACTATAAGTAAGGTGAAAAGACAGCCCTCAGATTGGGAGAAAATATAGCAAATGAAGAAACAGACAAAGGATTAATCTCAAAAATATACAAGCAACTCCTGCAGCTCAATTCCAGAAAAATAAATGACCCAATCAAAAAGTGGGCCAAAGAACTAAACAGACATTTCTCCAAAGAAGACATACAGATGGCTAACAAACACATGAAAAGATGCTCAACATCACTCATTATCAGAGAAATGCAAATCAAAACCACAATGAGGTACCATTACACACCAGTCAGAATGGCTGCTATCCAAAAGTCTACAAGCAATAAATGCTGGAGAGGCTGTGGAGAAAAGGGAACCCTCTTACACTGTTGGTGGGAATGCAAACTAGTACAGCCACTATGGAGAACAGTGTGGAGCTTTCTTAAAAAACTGGAAATAAAACTGCCATTATGACCCAGCAATCCCACTTCTGGCCATACACCACTGAGGAAAACCCAGATTGAAAGAGACACATGCACCCAATGTTCATCGCAGCACTGTTTAATAATAGCCAGGACATGAAGCACCTAGATTGCCCATCAGCGATGAATGGAAAGGAAGCTGTGTACATATTTAACCCCCAACCCCAAATTGAAATATAACTTTTTTTTTTTTTTTTCAAAAGGGCCAAATTTTTTTTTTCAAAAAAAAGAATTCATTTGAACCAGTCCTAATGAGATGGATGAAGCTGGAGCCCCTTATACAGAGTGAAGTAAGCCAGAAAGATAAAGAACATTACAGCATACTAACACATATATATGGAATTTAGAAAGGTGATAACGATAACCCTATATGCAAAACAGAAAACGAGACACAGAAATACAGAACAGACTTTTGAACTCTGTGGGAGAATGTGAGGGTGGGATATTTCAAAAGAACAGCATGTATACTATTTATGGTGAAACAGATCACCAGCCCAGGTGGGATGCATGAGACAAGTGCTCCGGCCTGGTGCACTGGGAAGACCCAGAGGAATCGGTGGAGAGGGAGGTGGGAGGGGGGATCGGGATGGGGAATAAGGTAAATCTATGGCTGATTCATATCAAATGTATGACAAAACCCACTGAAATGTTGTGAAGTAATTAGCCTCCAACTAATAAAAAAATTTAAAAAAAAAAAAAAAGAATGAAATTAGAACATTTCCTAACACTATACACAAAGATAAACTCAAAATGGATTAAAGACCTAAAGGTAAGACCAGAAACTATAAAACTCTTGGAGAAAACATAGGCAGAACACTCAATGACATAAATCAAAGCAAGATCCTTTATAAACCACTTCCTACAGTAACGGAAATTAAAACAAAAGTAAACAAGTGGGACCTGATTAAACATAATAGCTTTTGCATAGCAAAGGAAACTATGAGCAAGGCAGAAAGAAAACTCTCAGAATGGGAGAAAATAATAGAAAATGAAACAACTGACAAAAGATTAATTTGCAAAATATACAAGCAGTTCATACAACTCAATACCAGAAAAACAACCCAATCAAAAGGTGGGAAACAGACCTAAACAGACATTTTTCCAAAAAAAACATACAAACGGCTAACAAACATATGAAAAGATGCTCAACCTCACTCATTATTAGAGAAACGCAAATCGAAACTACAATGTGTTATCATCTCACACCAGTCAGAACAGCCATCATCAAAAAGTCTACAGACAATAAATGCTGAAAAGGGTGTGGAGAAAAGGGAACACTCTTGTACTGGTGGTGGGAATGTAAACTGATACAGCCACTATGGAAGATGGTATGGCCTTAAAAAACTGGGAATAAGAAAACCATATGTCCCTGCAATCCCATTACTGAGCAGATATCCCGAGAAAACCATAATTGAAAATGACACGTGTATCCCAGTGTTCACTGCAGCACTATTTACAACATCCAGGATATGGAAGCAACCTCTTTGTCCATTAACAGATGAATGGATAAAGAAGTTCTGCTATATATATATATATATATATATATATATATATATACACATACACACACACACACACACATACATACATATACACACAATGGAATAGTACTCAGCCATAAAAAGGAATGCATCTGAGTCAGTTCTCGTGAGGTGGATGAACCTAGAACCTATTATACAGAGTGAAGTGAGTCAGAAAGAGAAAGATAGATACTGTATTCTAACACACATATACAAAATCTAGAAAAATGGTACTGAAGAATTTATTTACAGGGAAACAATGGAGAAACAGACATAGAAAATAGACTTATGGACATGGGGAGAGGGGAGAAGATGGTGAGATGTATGGAAATAGTAACATGGAAATAAACATTACCATATATAAAATAGATAGCCAACGGGAATTTGCCATATGCCTCAGGAAACTCAAACAAGGGGCTCTGTATCAACCTAAGGGGTGGGATGGGGAGGGAGCAGGGAGGGAGTTTCAAAAGGGAGGGGATATAGGTATACCTATGGCTGATTCATGCTGAGGTTTGACAGAAAACAGCAAAATTCTCTAAAGCAATTATCCTTCAATAACAAATTAATTTTTTAAAAATCAAAAAGAAAAAAAAAAGAATACTGGAGTGAGTCGCCCTGCCCTTCTCCAGATCTTCCCAATCTAGGCATCAAACCCACATCTCCTGCATTGCAAGTAATTATTCACCCACTGAGCTACCTGGGAAGCCCTTTACTATGGTACATTTGCCATAACTAAGGAACCAACATCAGTACATTACTATTAACTGAAGTGAAATGAAGTGAAGTGAAGTGAAAGTCACTCAGTTGTGTCTGATTCTTTGCGACCCTATGGACTATAGAGTCCCCGGAATTCTCCAGGCCAGAATACTGGAGTGGGCAGCCTTTCCCTTCTCTAGGGGATCTCCCCAACCCAGGGATTGAACCCAGGTCTCCCACATTGCAGGTGGATTCTTTACCAACTGAGCTATGACAGAAGCCTATAACTGAACAACACACCTTCTTTAGGTCTCATTAGTTTTCATCTGATGTTCTTTACTGTTTTCAGGAGCCCATCTAAGATACCACGTTACATTTATTTGTCTTGTCTCCTTAGCCTCCTCACACTTTCCTTGTTTTTGTTGATCATGAAGTTTTGAGGAGTACTGGTTGGATATTTTGTAGAACATCCTTCAATTTGGTTTTGTTTAACATTTTTTTCTCATGGTTAGACTAACGTCATGGGTTTGGAAGGAAGACCAGAGAGGTAAAATACCTTATCACATCATACTGAAGGTACATGCCATCACCACTACCTATAACTGAGGACGTTAACCTTGATTTTGTTGTTCAGTCGCTCAGTCATGTCAACTCTTTGTGACCTCATGAACACAGCACACCAGGCTTCCCTTGAGTTTCCTCTCATCTCCAGAGTTTTATCTCCCAGAGTTTCCTCAAACTCAGGTCCACTGAACTGGTGATAATCTTGATTACCTGACAAACAGTGTGTCAGATTTGCTCACTGTATAGCAGCATTCCCCTCCTTCAACACTCCACTTTTAAGGAATAAGTCACCAAGAACAACCTACCAAAGGAGTATGAAGCAAAGCTCCAGCCCTGGAGGGGTAATATCCATGTAATTTGTTTCAAATTCTTCTGTGAAGAACTCATTCTCTTTTAAACCTACTTCATGAAGAGTTTCCTAACATCATTCTATTAATAATGCTCCTATCAAGGGTACCATCTTACACCAAATTGCTAAATCCAATGGTAAATCTTAATCCTCAGTTACCTGAAGTATCCCCAATTATTATCATAATTGACCACTCCTTCCTTTTTGATATACTTTCTTCACTGACTTCCAGGACACTACACTCGTGTGTTTTGTTTTTTGTTGTTGTTACTTTTTTCTTACTTCCCTAGTAGCTCTTTCCCATCCTCCATTCCAGATTCCTCTTTTCTCCTGATTTCTTAATACTCAAAAGTCCAAAGATTCAATTCTTTATCTTCTTCTCCATCTTTATAATTGTTGTTGTGCACTCACTCAGTCACGTCCCAATCTTTGTGACTCCACGGACTACAGCATGCCAGGCTTCTCTGTTCTTCACCATCTCCTGGAGCTTGCTCAAACTCATATCCATTGAGTTGCTAATGCCACCCAACCATCTCGTCCTCTATCGTCCCCTTGTCCTCCTGCCTTCAATCTTCCTTTCCATGGTCTTTCACCCTGATGCTGTGTGCTCTTTCAAGGTCTTATCCAATGAGTCAGCTCTTCTCAACAGGTGGCCAAAGTATTGGAGCTTCAGTATCAGTTCTTCCAATGAATGAATTGGATCAATTTCCTTTAGGATTGACTGCTTTGATCTCCTCGCAGTCCAAGGGACTCTCCAGAATCTTCTTCAACACCACAGTTCAAAATCATCAATTCTTTGATGCTCAGCCTTCTTTATGGTCCAACTCTCACATCCATACATAACTGGAAAAACCATAGCTTTGACTAGATGGACCTTTGTTGTCAAAGTAATGTCTCTGCTTTTTAATATGCTGTCTAGGTCTGTCACAGCTTTTCTTTCAAGGAGCAAGTGACTTCTAATTTCATGGCTACAGTCACCATCTGCAGTGATTTCGGAGCCCAAGAAAATAAAGTCTGTCACTGTTTCCACTGTTTCCCCATTCATTTGCCATGAAGTGATGGGACTGGATGCCATGATCTTTGTTTTGTGAATGTTGAGTTTTGAATGTTAAGTTTTTCACTCTTCTCTTTCACCTTCATCAAGAGACTCTAGTTCCTCTTCACTTTCTGCCAAAAGGGTAGTATCATCTGCGTATCTGAGGTTATTGATATTTCTCCCGGCAATCTTGATTCCAGCTTGTGCTTCATCCAGTCCAGCATTTCACATGATGTACTCTGCATATAAGTTAAATATGCAGGGTCTAGAATTGTCTTCTTTTTTCTATGATCCAATGGAGAGTGGCAATTTGATCTCTGGTTCCTCTGCCTTTGTCTAAATCCAGCTTGAACTTCTGGGAGTCTTCGTTCACATACTGTTGAAGCCTAGCTTGAAGAGTTTTGAGTATTACTTTGCTAGTATGTGAAATGAGTTCAATTTTGTGGTAATTTGAATCCTTTGCCACTGCCTTTCTTTGAAAACTGACCTTTTCCAGTCCTGTGGCTGCTGCTGAATTTTCCAAACTTGCTGGCATACTGAGTACAGCACTTTAACATCATCATCTTTGTGGACTTGAAGTAGCTTAGCTGGAATTCCATCACCTCCATTAGCTTTGTTCGTAGTGATGCTTCCTAAGGCCCACTTGACTTCACACTCTAAGCTGTCTGGCTCTAGGTGAGTGATCACACCATCATGGTTATCTGGGTCATTAAGATCTTTTTTGTACAATCCTTCTGTGTATTCTTGCCACTTCTTCTTAATACCTTCTGCTTCTGTTAGGTCCATACTGCTTCTGTCATTTCTTGTGCCCATCTTTGCATGTGGGAGACCTGGGTTCAATCCCTGGGTTGGGAAGTTCCCTTGGAGAAGGGAAAGGCCTCTCACTCCAGTATTCTTGCCTGGAGAATTCTATGGACTCTATAGCCCATGGGGTAGCAAAGAGTTGGACATGACTGAGCAACTTTCACTTTCACTTTCTTTCACTTTGCATGGTATGTTCCCTTGGTATCTCTAATTTTCTGGAAGAGATCTCTATCTTTCCCATTCTATTGTTTTCCTCTATTTCTCTGCATCTTTACAAATAAAGCAATATTATGCAGTCAGGTGGTTATAAACATAATTTTTATGCTCCCAACGTTTAATCTCCAGGTCAAATCACTTTCTCAAACTAAATTCATATATACATCTGTTAACTCAGTATCTCAAACTATGTTTAATAACACTACAATTATATGCCCAGTACCAAATTCCCAATCTTCCTCTACCCCAAATTTCTGTAGTTCAGTTCAGTTGCTCAGTTGTGTCTGACTCGTTGCGACCCCATGAATCATAGAACACCAGGCCTCCCTGTCTATCACCAACTCCCAGAGTTTACTCAAACTCATGCCCATCGAGTCAGTGATGCCATCCAGCCATCTCATCCTCTGTCATCCCCTTCTCCTCCTGCCCCCAAGCCCTCCCAGCATCAGGGTCTTTTCCATTGAGTCAACTCTTCGCATGAGGTCACCAAAGTATTGGAGTTTCAGCTTCAGCATCAGTCCTTCCAATGAACACCCAGGACTGATCTGCTTTAGGATGGACTGGTTGGATCTCCTTGCAGTCCAAGGGACTCTCAAGAGTCTTCTCCAACACCACAGTTCAAAAGCATCAATTTTTCAGTGCTCAGCTTTCTTCACAGTCCAACTCTCACATCCATACATGACCACTGGAAAAACCATAGCCTTGACCAGACGGACCTTTGTTGGCAAAGTAATGTCTCTGCTTTTTAATATGCTATCTAGGTTGGTGGCTCAGAGGGTAAAGCGTCTGCCTGCAATGTGGGAGACCTGGGTTCAATTATTGGGTCAGGAAGATCCCCTGGAGAAGGAAATGGCAACCCACTCCAGTACTCTTGCCTGGAAAATCCCATGGACTGAGAAGCCTGGTAGACTACAGTCCATGGGATCACAGAGTCAGACCTCAAATTTAGCTCTACTTCAAATTTTTCCTATCAAAGCCTATGTTATACGCAGCCTTCTAGTTGCTCACATGAAAATATTAAGAGGTATCAATTTCTCATTTACTTGCTTTCTTTACATCTAACCATCAGGAAACCATACTGACTTTACAGTCCAAATAGGACCACTTGTCATCACCTCTATCCCCAAGCTTCCATCAAACCTTGCAGGATTACTGTAATAGCCTCCTAACTGGTCTCCCTGTTTTTACCATACATTTAATTCTCAATACCATAGTCAATGTGATCGTTTCTGAATATGCCAGATCATGCCACTATCAAAATCCTGCCATGGCATCCCTTTTCATACAAAACAACAGCCAAACACTTTTTTAATGGCCTAGCATGAATCCCTGGTCCCTCTTTGATTTAATCTCCTCTTTCTGTTCCCCTAGATCACTCCAGTCCAACTACTTTAGCTTCCTTATTATTCCCTACACTTGCCAATAACTTAACTACTTTCAGACCTTTGTTCTAGTTCTAACTTCTGCCAAGAATACCCTTTCCCCTTCAATGATAACTTACTGTCAATATGTTGCTCTTTCTGGTAAGACCAACCTTGACCTTCCAACAGACTCCTGATTTCCTTAACCCAGGTTCTTTCTCTTCATCTATAGAATTCACAAGCTTTCATCATACTAGATGATTTACTTTTTTATTTACTATTTATTATCTGTTTTCTGCCACTAGAATATAAGCAAAAATCTCTTTTGTTGTTGTTCTTATTGTTCTTTACTTATTTACTCTTAAGACTTAGATCAGTGCCTGTCACAGAGTAGGAAATTAATAAAACTGTAAAGTTAATTTTAAAAATTATTTATCTTAATAGGACATCTTGCTCTAGTCTTCTGACTTTTCTTAACTGAAAAACTCCATTTCTGTACTAGCCCTAACCATCACACTATCTGCCAGATCTCTTTTTTAATAATAGGCAATATGCATTGAGTATTTGCTGTGAACCAGGAACTATTCTAAGCACTTTATCTGTTCATTTTATCTTTACAGAAATCTTATGAAATACATGCTACTATTGTCCCCGTTTTTCACATAAACCCAAGTAATCTACCCAAGATCATATTTATTAAAGAAAACCAGAAATGGGACCCATGCAGTCTGCTTTAGAACATACACTCTTGACTGCTGCTCAGCTGACCTTATTCTCACAGACCTGGAAAAAGTATCCCTAGGAAACAGCTGTACGTGCTGACTGAACTGTATGTAGATCATCACTTAGGGTCTGAGAGTATAGGGCATTCAAGCTACAGTAGGGGCTAGAAATGAAAGGTAATGTTGAGTTGGCTTAACGCGGGGAAGAAAAGAAGTCATGTAAAAGGTATGAAAGCTAGTTTATAGAGAGAAAGAGATAAAAGGATAGAGTATATGGACAGAAAAAAATAAGAGATGAGATGGCATATAATCACAAATCAAGATAGGCAGGAAGACATTAAGTTATGTGAGCTTGTAAATGCTAAAAGAATTGTCTGTCTGGTAACCAGAAACAGGACTCTTGTGAGTTTTGAGTGCTTACAATACTTCTATCATTTGAGTGGATATATTACAAAATCATCTATAAGTAGAACAATTTCCATGTTACCATGGACCTCCTATAAAAATCTCTATCCTTGTTATGATAGAATAATTACATCATATGGAAGGCAATACAATATAGTAAATATTAATAAGTTTGGGGAAAAAATAACCTGAACTCAAGCCTCATTTCTATCATTTTGCTCACTTGGGCATTCTCCTTGAACTTTAATTATACCTTCTATAAAAAAGGGAATAATAATATATGCCCAACCTGCTTCAAATGTTATTGTGCTAAATCACCTTATTTAGATAAGGTGATTATATGTGAACAGCCCCTGAAGAACATAAATTGTTACACAAACATTGCCTATTATGATGATGATTTCAGATGCAAAAATCACTTCAGTTACCTATAAAGGAAGATATAATGTCCTCCCTTTCATAAAAGTTGAATAATACAGTTAGTCAAAGATTTACTTGGTGATGAAAAAATCACTAGTTGTGTAAGCGTCTATACAGGTATACACAGCCATCACAGCCAAAATAAATAAATATTTGTGGATGTTCCTTCATGCATATGCAAAGATTTTGATAACAAAAGTATTTTTGCCTAAAATGATCCAATGACTTAGCAATAACATTTAGCATTCAGTGAAATAATGTCAAGAAATGTGATATAGTCCTTCTTGACAAGCTCCTGCTGCTTCTTCCTGTTGTTAGTTAATCTGTACATTACCCTTGAAAAGAACAATGGAGTCAGAAAAACTGAAGAGCTAAGGAGTTAGGTCTTCTTTTAAAATGCTACAGTAAATCAATGGCATAGTCACAACTAAATCCAGAGTCTTCTGTGGCCAAAGCTCTTTCTACCACACCACATTCCTGCTGTGCTACTTGTTTAAAATGGATTTCTTTTTTTTTTGGGGGGGGGGTACACGAAACTAACACAGTATTATAAATCAACTAAACTTCAATAAAAATTAAATAATTAAATAAAATGGCTTTTAAGAGACTGCTAAATCAAATGGCAGAAGCAGAATTATATCAAGGGCTTTAATGAAGAAGTAGTTCATAAATAAAATTCTTGTCCTACTTGGGATTTAGAAAAGGAGAACAGAATAATCTGCAAAAACAGAAGGACTGCCAAATTTTCAGTCAAACTTGGTTTTTTGTAGCGTTCCTGATTACAAAAGAAGTTAGCCTATCCTCAGACACAAATGGCAATAACTAACTTCTATATCAGGCAACAGAAACAAAGCACTGCAAAGTGAAGGGATCGTCTAATAATGTCAAATGTGACTTTAGACTATAAAAATAAGTTGGTTATAAGTAGAATTCAATCACTGCCAATGTCCCGTGTTGTAATACACTATTTATATATTATAATACAGTATTTTAAAATATTAATACAGGGAAAGAAACAATCACTCCAAAATCAGAAATAACAATAGATGTTCACGTGGCTTCCAGCTATGTTTACCTATGGGTCAGTATCGTTGATCACTTTCTAATGTTCATCCTTGGTAACATATACCTAAAAATGTCAATTTTCTAGACCAACTGAATTTGAAACTATACCACCTATATAGGTAAAACAGATGGCCAACAGCCTTTCCCTTTGCTTGTGAAGAAGCTTCCTCCAACCTCTCACTTTTGACACTATGATTTCCATAAAATGGCAGGTTGAGACTCCCACACAAACCTGGGTTTATGAGAAAAGGGAAATTTCACATCTTTCTAAATTTTAGGACTTATGACAAGGCATCAGATATTCAGTTTGCCAAGATACTGTTCTCAACCTAAGTACAATATCCCTTCATCCTTTGTGAGATTGTGTAAGCTTCCACAGAAATGTGACAACTGCCTTTCTCCCACATTTCCTCAATCCTAAATTCCCAGTTACATGCTAATTAAGAGTAATTTACTATTCATATTCCTAATGTATCAAAACAAAATCTGAATCTAACACTAACCAATGACTATGAATGCTAATATCCCTGGCATCAATGACTTATGTAGGCAAAACGTGATTTCATACTGTATGTTGTACTCAAAGTGCCATTATTTTAAACAGGATCCTGACATTGACTCTGTTCTCCAATCAACAATTTTTTAAATATATAATCAATGGCAAATAATAGAAATTTAACCCAATAACCTCAGAAAGGAAAACCAGTTAAATTAATGAAGATAATGAGAGAGAGAAAAAAAGTGACTTTTCCAAAAAATACTGGATTTCTCCAAGGCAACAAAAGAAAACTACAAGGAATTTATTTTGCACTTTCACCATGAGCCCATGAATAACATGACAGAACACAGAAAATTGTAATTAGTTTACACACAAGCCCCAGAGCTTTGGAGATCTATTCACATATTGCCTTGACTGCCTCCAATAATAGCAGAGTTACCTCAGTAAGTCCAATATTCTTCCTTTTAATGACATTCTGCAGAGAGTTGCTTAGAGTCCTAGTTAGCAACAGGTTTGTTGATTTACGAATCATGTCATCAACTTCAGTTGAGCTAAAAAGGAAGTATCAAGAGTCAGTCATAGGTAGGAGAATTATTTTGCAAACAAGGCCCCAGTAGTACTTTAATAATAATAATAACTGCAGGAAATATTTATTGTACTTCAGAAATTAGGTTCTAAATACTTTAATGTATAAAACTTCATTTAACCCTCACAATAACCGTATGAAATAATTTTAGTATTGAGCAGATAGCAAAAAAAAAAAAGATTTTAATAAGGCAGTCTAGATCTAAAGCCTACAACACTTAAACATTATGCTACACTACCTCTCATGAAAGAATCCTCTAACATGATTCTGTGTCCTGAAACCTTATTTCTCCCACACATTCAAATTCCTTCACAGTTAACATTCATAATTTTTCAAGCTGATCTCTTTGTAACCTTCCTGCACAATTAGCTGATAAAGGCTCCTTAAAAACAGAAAAATATCTCTGCTTCTATGTCATCATCTTTCATATTATGTCTCCTTGTTGTTCAGTTGCCCAGTCATGTCCAACTCTTTGTGACCCCAAGGACTGCAACACGCCAGGCCTTTCCGACTCTCACTATCTCCCGAAGCTTGCCCAAGTTCATGTCCATTGCATTGGGGATGCCACCCAGCCACCTCATCCTCCGACACCCTATCTTCCTTCTGCCCTCAATCTTTCCCAGCATCAGGAACTTTTCCAATGAGTTGGCTGTTTGCATCAGATGACCAAAATACTGAAGATTCAGCATCAGTCCTAACAAGAATTCAGGGTTGATTTCCCTTAAGATTGACTGGTTTGATCTCCATGCTGTCCAAGGGACTTTCAGGAGTCTTCTCCAGCACCACAGTTCGAAGGCGTCAATTCTGTGGCATTCTGCCTTTTTCACAGTGCAGCTCTCACAGCTGCATGAGCCCACTGGGAAGCCCACAGCTGTGACTCTACGGACATTTGTCGGTAGTGCAATGTCTCTGTTTTTCGCACGTTGTCTAGATTTGTCAAAGCTTTCCTGCCAAGCATCATCATCTTCTGATTTCATGGCTGCAGTCACCATCCACAGTGATTTTAGAGCCCAAGAAGAGGAATTCTGTCACTATTTCCACATTTTCCCCTTCTATTTGCCATGAAGTACAGGGCTGGATGCCATGATCTTAGTTTTATAATACTTAGTTTTAAGCAGGCTCTTTCACTCTCCTCCTTCACCTTCATCAAGAGGTTCCTTAGGTCCTCTTTGCACTCTGCCATTAGAGTGGTATCATCTGCATATCTGAGGTTGATGATGTTTCTCCTGTCTACCTTGATTCCAGTTTGCAACTCATCCAGCCCAGCATTTCTCATGATGTGCTCAGTGTATAGGTTAAGCAAAGAGGATGACAGCAGACAGCCCTGTCGTGTTCCTTTCTCAATCTTGAACCAATCAGTTGTTCCAATCATTAGTTCTAACTGTTGTTTCTTGACTTGCAAACAGGTTTCTCAGGAGATAGGTAGGATGGTCTGGTGTTCCCATCTCTTTAAAAGCTTTCCACAGTTTTTTTATGATTCACACAGTCAAAGGCTTTAGTGTAGTCAATAAAAAAGAAGTAGATGTTTTTCTGGAATTCCCTAACCTTCTCTATGATCCAGAGAATGTTGGCAATTTGATCTCTGGCTCCTCTTCCTTTTCTAAATCCAGATTGGACATCTGGAAGTTCTTGGTTCACATAATGCTGAACCTAGCATGCAAGATTTTAAGCATGACCTCATGGGAGATAAGTGCAACTGTCTGATGGTTAGCACACTCTTTAGTACTACCCTTCCTGGGAACTGGGATGAGGATTGACCTTTTCTAGTCCTGTGGCCACTGCTGGGTCTTCCAGATTTGCTGGCATATTGAATGCAACATCTTGAAGGCATCATCCTTTAGGGTTTTGAATAGTTCTACTGGAATTCTGTCACATCCACTAGCTTTACTAAGAGCAGTTGACTTTGAGCTCCAGAATGTCTGGCTCTGGGTGACTGAGCACACCACTGTAGTAATCTAGTACATGAAGATCTTTTCTGTACGGTTCTTCTGTGGATTCTTTCACGTCTTGATCTCTTCAGCATCCACTAGGTCTCTGCCATTTCTGCCCTTTATTATTGATTTATAAGATTTTATTACTTTCATGTAGACAACAAAATGAATCAAAATTTATAAAGATTATATTCCACTTAAGGTTATAAAACATTGGCTATATTCCCTGTGCTGTATAACATATCCTTGTAGCTTATTAATTCAATCATAGTAGTTTGTACTTCTTAATTCCCTACATCTATCTTGGCCCTCCCTTTTTCCCTGACTTTGAAAATAAACCAATAATGTAATTCTGCCTAAATGTTTTATAATCCTTACTACTCCAAAAGTGATCAATAATGACACTTTTTATTCAGTAAAGGAAACTAAACATAAAGAAAATAACTCCAAAACTATCTTTACAAAGTTTTAAAAATAAATCTTACAATCAAACAAAATTCCAAAACTATACACCTTTCATAAGCCCTAGAAGTGTCACCCAAGATGTCTCTCTATAAAAGATACCTTTTTGAGACAGATATTTCTTCAAAATAAAGTCAGTATTGCACTGATACTTCTTTATCAAGAAATAAACATAAGTAGATTTGTAAGCAGTTCTTTTTCAATAATTTATTGCTTGTGAGCAAAGGTCACAAATTTTATCTTATTGATCTCTCTTTCTACAGAATAAAATTATAGGCTTAGTATATAGTTCAATTAAAAATCTTAAATTACCAAGTGTGTAGGCAAACTAGATTGTCTATTATGCATAAGACAAAATTATTAGAAATAAATAAGACTGTAAGGAATCCAGGTAGGAAATTCAGTTAGGAGAAGAAAAGATACCTCAAAATATTCTTACAGGATATTTAACTGAATGATAAGCTCTGGCCTATTGCCACCCTTTCCAAAAATGTTATTGAATTGCACAACAAGGAAACTACAAGCAAGGTGAAAAGACAGCCTTCAGAATGGGAGAAAATAATAGCAAACAAAGCAACAGACAAAGGATTAATCTCAAAAATATACAAGCAACTCCTGCAGCTCAATTCCAGAAAAATAAATGACCCAATCAAAAAATGGGCCAAAGAACTAAACAGACATTTCTCCAAAGAAGACATGCAGATGGCTAACAAACACATGAAAAGATGCTCAACATCACTCATTATTAGAGACATGCAAATCAAAACCACAATGAGGTACCATTACACGCCAGTCAGGATGGCTGCTATCCAAAAGTCTACAAGCAATAAATGCTGGAGAAGGTGTGGAGAAAAGGGAACCCTCTTACACTGTTGGTGGGAATGCAAACTAGTACAGCCGCTATGGAGAACAGTGTGGAGATTTCTTTAAAAACTGGAAATAGAACTGCCATATGACCCAGCAATCCCACTTCTGGGCATACACAGCGAGGAAACCAGATCTGAAAGAGACACGTGCACCCCAATATTCATTGCAGCACTGTTTATAATAGCCAGGACATGGAAACAACCTAGATGCCCATCAGCAGACAAATGGATAAGGAAGCTGTGGTACATATACACCATGGAATATTACTCAGCCATTAAAAGAATTCATTTGAATCATTTCTAATGAGATGGATGAAACTGGAGCCCATTATACACAGTGAAGTAAGCCAGAAAGATAAAGACCAATACAGTAAACTGACGCATATATATGGAATTTAGAAAGATGGTAACAATAACCCTATATGCAAAACAGAAAAAGAGACACAGATATACAGAACAGACTTTCGGACTCTGTGGGCGAAGGCGAGGGTGGGATATTTTGAGAGAACAGCATTGAAACATGTATATTATCAAGCATGAAACAGATCGCCAGCCCAGGTTGGATGCATGAGACAAGTGCTCAGGGTTGGTGCACTGGGAATACCGAGAGGGATGGGATGGAGAGGGAGGGGGGATCAGGATGGGGAATACATGTAAATCCATGGCTGATTCATGTCAATGTATGGCAAAAACCACTACAATATTGTAAAGTAATTAGCCTTCAACTAATAAAAATAAATGGAAAAAATAAATAAAATTTCATTACAAAAATGTGTTAATGGAGTATTGAAATTATAATCGTGAAGGGATATAGAAGTCACACTTGTGTTGATGGAATACTGAATTTACAATGGTGAAGAAATATTCATGGTTCCTGCCTTCATATGTTAAACTCACAGTTATATCATATCAATTATAGTATGAGTAATGAATCAGTACAGGTTGCTATAAAAGTGATGAGCACAGGGGCCCAAAATAATCTGGTGACTCTGATAGTAATCACCCACCTAGCATCTCTACTTATATTACATATTTCTATTATGCTTTAAGAAGATCTGGTAGAAATTCTATTCGTGGATACAATGTCAAAGATCAAGAAACTGTCATTACCTTCCAAAGCAGAAGAAAGCTAGGTCTAAGCTAAAAGTTGCATTTTCCTTTAATATTAATGAAGTATAATATACACAAAAATGCATAACTGAAATAAATCGTACACTGAGATAAAGCTCTTGAGAGATGAGCAAAAAGCAGCCGTCACTTTCATATCTAAGGCCACTTGTCTAATCTGGATACACAGAGATGAGAGAGTGAAATAGTCATATGCTGAGAGACTTTGGTGGAATGAAAAAAAAAAAAAACACTCAATCCTTTAATAGTGTGGGCTGCTATTATGGACTGTAATCTTGGAAGAGCCTCTAAACAAAATAAACATACTAACCCAACAATTCTTCCCTAAAACAATTCTGTTTCATAAGAAATGGTGTGTGGGGGTGGGGAGTGCTAGAAATCAGAGAGAAATGTTGCACATTTTGCAAAGGGTTTAGATTCCAAGATTCTACTGCAATTCAATCCAAAGGAGAGTAAAAACCAATCAAAGCTGAAACCCACTCCAACTCAAATCCTGTTAAAATCAGAGATAAGCCCCTGGATAGAAGCTTTGGAATTTCAGAGTCTTGAGGACAGAGAGAGGCTACAACAGAATTTTTAGAACTGAAATCATAAGAAATTTGAAACTAATAAAAACGAGACTCACATTCAGTTCACTCAAGTAATGATGAAATTTGAACGATATATTTAGCAGTTAGGAGGCACAGGGAGGCCTGGCGTGCTGCATCCATGGGTCACACAGAGTCAGACACGACTGAGCAACTGAACAACAACGAGTTGCCAAAGGAGAAATGAGAAAAGGGACATATTCAGGGTAAACTGGCAGCATCATCTCCAACCCTAACAAAAGGTCTCAACCTACAGATCTCAGGAGTTTCACACAACCCCAAGAGGTGATGCAAATGAAATCTCACAAGAAAGTCAAACGCAGCAAAATGCAAAGATAAAGAGGAAACCTTAAAGACAACCAGAAAAAAAAGACAGTACATTTAGATGAATAACAGTAAGACTACTGGCTTATCTCTCTTCAGAAACAATGAAAGCAAACAGAGAAATAACATCTTTAACGGGTTGGGAGAGGGAGAACTTTGAAAACAGATGAAAAAATATTTTTAGATAAACAAAAGCTAAGAAAATCTAAAACCAGCAGATATACACTAAAAGAATAACTAAAAGAATTCTTCACACTGAAAGAAAATGACACCAAGTCATAACAGATCTGTAAGAAAGAATGAGAAGGCCTGGAAATAGCAAATCTGTGGATAAGTATAATGAACTACTTTTCTTTCTTGAATTTTAAAATACAATTAAATGTTCAAAGCACAAACAATAACATATTTAGCATTTAAAAACAACTGTATAAGTATATACCAACAATATTAAAAAGTGTAAAGGTAAATTACACTATATTGCTGTAAGATTCTTAAATTACATGTAAAGTTACATATCATTATTCAAGATAAACTAATAACTTAAGGATATACATTGTAATCCCCAGAAAAAATACAAACAAATAATAAATAAAGCTAAAAGTTATACTCCAGTAAGCCAATAGGGAAACTAAATCATAATACTAAAAGACCGTAATCTAGAAGAAGGAAGGAAAACAGGGGGAACAAAAGCAGCTAAAAAAAAAAAAAAATGGAACAAATAGAAAAACAATAGCTAGATCCAAGGCTTAAATCCACATAAATCACTAAATGAGTTAATGTAATAGAATAAATATTCTATAGACAGAATGAATAAAAAACCAATACCTAGCTACTTGTTGATTCAAACTGACACATTTTAAATACAAGGACACATGGCCAGATCTTACTGTCAGGATGCCAATCAGCACTAAAAAGAACTGAGCTCCTTGAAAAAATTAATGGTATCATGATTAAGTTAGGAAATTTGCCCAAAATGACAAAAGTGCATCAACATGTCATATGAGCCACCTTGAGGTAGCTTACACCAGCTACATCTGGGACCATCTGAGCATCAAAATGAATAAGGTCATTAAAGGAACAACTTGACTGAATGATGTAAAAATCTATAAGTCTAATACAGTAAATAGGAGAGCATAGGTAGACAAATAGAAAGATAAATAGACAGGTAAACAGGTAATGCAGAAGGACTCCCTAATACAGAATGTAAAGTAATACATATTGACACGCTCAGTTGCTCCCCAGAGAAGAGAATGACAACCCACTCCTGTATTCTTGCCTGGAGGATTCCATGGACACAGGAGCCCTGGAGGCTACAGTTTATGGGGTCACAAAGAGTCAGATGTGACTGAGCGACTCTCTCTCTCTCTCTCTCTCTCTCTCTCTCTCTCACACACACACACACACACACACACAGCTGCTCAGCAGTGTCTGAGTCTTTGTGACTCCAAAGACTGCAGCCCACCAGGCTCGTCTTCGCTCCTCTCCCTCTCCTCCATGGGATTGTCGCAGCAAGAACTCTGGAGTGGGTGCCATTTCCTCCTCTAGGGGATCTTCCTGACCCAGGACTGAACCTGAGTCTTCTGCACTCCAAGCAGATTCTTTACTGCTGCACCAACAAAGTAGCCCCTTAAGGAATAAAAAATCCTATACTAGCTAAATTATCAGAAAAAAAAAACTGATTCAGGCAAGAATCACTAATGAACACTATAGTGAAAGACATCTAGTAACTAAAAGAATAAATACATGGTATCAAAGCACTTTAACACAAACATTACTTATTACAAAAGGAAAAGTGGAAACTATACACAGAGAACAGAAAAATCTTAACTTGTTAATCAAAATTAATATGAACCGTGTAAGAGAGTAAAATGCTAAACACACATAGGTACCTATAGAGAGACAGTAAAGGGGGAGAAAGGAAGTAACAAAGTCAATGTGGTAACATTTCAAAAACTGAAGAGTTTGGGGAAAAGCTTTCAGTTCAGCACAACATTTTAAAAATTCTTCTGCAATGTTGAAATTATCTGAAAATAACATGCTAAAAAAGGTTATAAGTAACAGAAGAGACAAATGCATACCATAAAAGAAAGTGGTAGTTATATTAATACAAGGCAAGCAAGACATCAATATTATTTTAATTTTTAACACAAAGAAGGACATCTCATGGAATTAAAAAGATGACTACAATGAAAAGATATCACAATTCAAACTGTGCATAAACTTAAAAAGATATATTCAAATAAATGAAGCAAACTTGAGAGATCTCAAAAGAGAAATAGACAAAACTACAATCAGAAAAAGCAGACCTACAAAAGAAAGGATACAGAAAATTTGTACAATAATATTAACAAATTTAATCCAGTTGTCGTTTACAGAATACAACATTCAACAACTACAGATACAGATTTTATTCAAGTAAACATGGAACACTGTTATAACTGGATTTAAATCTACTGCTTCCTTAGTTGATCTCTATTTGTTCCACCTGTTCTATAGCCCATTTAACTCTTCAGTTGGTTGTTTCTGGATTGAGTATTCTTTCTACAATTCCTTTTCATTTTCATTATTGGCTTATTACTTTTACTTCCTTCATGTTTTTGACCATTTTTTCAGTGGTTCTTCTAGATCACACTACTTCATACATAATGTAAAATCCTTAATTAGTAAATCAAATTCCTCAATCATATTCTTTGTCCTATTACTATCATATATTTACTTTTATAGTTACATTTCTTTACCAGATATTATCATTATTTTTCATGTATACAAGCAATTTTCTGTAAGACCAATTAAATATAGAGGAATGACATTAGAAATAGCCGAACAGGAAGTCCTGCATTCATATCCCTTCTCAGCAACAATAATTTGACAGGCAAGCAAAGACAAAAGTACTTTTGTGAAACGCTGGATTGAAGAAAGAAGACTGTAAAACTCTGGTATCATCCAAGACCAAGGAGGGTTGCTTTTAGAAGGCAAGCATAAACTCACTCATGTGGCATACCTGCTAACCATAGTCCTACCTACAGACCTAGAAACAGACCCTGACCCTTGACAGCCTATGGACATGGCCTATTTGGCCTTGCCACCATCACCAGTTGAAAAACGACCCAGGAAGAGTCATGCCAACCTGTGCTTTGGATAATAGGTCCACCAACCTCAGTTCCAGCTGTAAACTGAATTGTTCCACGACCCAACTCCAGCTCCTATTAGCTTCCAACCCTGCCTGCCTATGACTGGGCAGAGACATGCTCATTCATGAATCTAGGCAAGTTCTCCAACCTCTTCTGACTGCAAATACTAAAAAATCCCTGTAACGTGGCCCCATATACTCATAGCCACAGACCAGGAACACTCCTGCCTACTCAGAGACCTGCTGGAGCAGTAACCTTCCGTGCAACTGGAGGAAGGGCCGCCCATCTCAAACCTGACTCGAGGCTGCAGGGCCCACACAACCTGGCTTTTGCCCACTTGTACCCTGGGAGGCCGCTGCGCCTGCCAGGGATCGAACAGGAGACATGCCTATACATGCCCCTAGAGATAGGCCCAGCGGCCTCAGTCTCACTGTGGATCTTGAAGTGGCTCTGGAATCTGGCTCCAGCCACTCCCAACTATGATCTAAGAGAAACCCTACTTTCCCAGGAACCTACCAGAAGGAAACCCCAAAAGTGCCCCCAGATGAATTCCTCAGTGCAGTTGCAGAGCCACAGTCTATCAGTCATTCTAACTGTGAAGCCTGAAGTAGACCAGTGGACTGGTTCCAGGCCCCTGCCGGCAGGGAGCAGAAATAGTCCTGCCACCCTGGGACCTGGGGGAGACATGCATCTCCACGTCCGCGGGGAAGCACAGAGGCAGAGGCACTGATACAAAGCTACACGGCCCAGAGAGAATCAGACAGCCCGACAGCACCAGAGAAAGCAAACACAAGGGCCATAGTGACTCCCAGACACCGAGATGTACAACTACCCTAAAAAGAATCAGAAATATCTTATCAAGCTCAATAATACGCACGAGAACACAGACAACAAAATGAAATCTGGAATACAATGCATGAATAAAATGAGAAGCTTAATATAGAAATTATAAAAAAAGAACCCAACTCAAATCCTGGAGCTGAAGTATACAACAAAAGAATTGAAAAATTCTTAGAGCATCAACAGCAGACTAAATAATGCAGAAGAAAGAATTGGGGCATTAGAAAACAGGCCATTTAAAAACAGAAAGAGGAACAAAGAGAAAAACTGTAAAGAAAGCATGAGAGACCTATTGCATACCATTAAAAAAACAAAAACCCTGCTTATTTAATTTATATGCAAAGTACATCATACGAAGTGCCAGGCTGGATGAATCGCAAACTGAAATCAAAACTACCAGGAGAAATATCAACAACCTCAAATATGAAGATGATACCACTCTAAAGGCAGAAAGTGAAGAGGAATCAAAGAACCAAGAAGGAAAGCTATGACAAACCTCACATGACTGCGTATTAAAAAGCAGAGACATCATTTTGCTGATAAAGGTCTGCATACTCAAAGCTACGGGTTTTCCAGTATCATGTACAGATGTGAGAACTGGACCAGAAAGACAGCTTAGTGCCAAAGAATTGATGGTTTCGAACTGTGATGCTGGGGAAGGCTCTTGAGATTCCCTTGGACAGCAAGAATTTCACATGCCACTCCTCTACTGGCCTAACATTTCATCAATATAATGTAAAAACTAGAATATGATATTACTCTTTTCTGGTGAATCTCACTATAAATGCAAATCTGTAAAGAAAACAGTAGAGAATAAGGTAAGTAATATAAAAAGAAATTATTCAAGAGTTTCCAACTTCCCTTTTTTTACCTGACCATATAAATAGGGCAGTGGCATACCACACAGGGCTAATATTAAGACTTTCAAACTTGGAACTGAAGGGAACATCAAAAGTATCCCAGAATATTTATGTATATAGAGCCATAATCTCAGTATCTATTGCACTTCTATGATTTCATACTATACCTTAGATGAAGATCTTCTGAAAACTTCAGACAGGCATAGATAAATTCTTTAATTTGGTTGTAAACTTTTGGCACAAATTCAGAAAATGGAAACTTTTTTGGGAATGGTTGCTGTAAAAGCAAGAATTAATGAGGAGTTACAAATGAGCATACATTGAAAATGCCTATTAACTAATTAAAATGCAAAAGAGATTTTCTTGCACACTAGGAACTGCCTTAACAACTTTACATTTTAAAAACATATCTGTGAAAGTTTTCTAATGCTAAAAAGAGTAAGATTAAATTAAATAGACAATTCTAATGTCCTGTAAAACCCAATAAACAAATTCTGATACATACTCAGCAATAAAAAGGAATGAGTTATTGATACATGCAACAACTTAGATGAGTCTCAAAAGCATTATCTTCAGTAAAAGAAGCCAATCTCAAAAAGTTACACACTATATAATTCCATTTATAAGGCCTTTTAGAAAAGGTAAAAGTAGATGGATAGCAACAAGATAGGTGGTTGCCAAAAGCTAGGGGTTGAGGAGTAATTGATTAAGAAGGTATAGCATGATTTAATTTTGGGGAATCATGGAACTGTTCTGCAACATTGTTGTGGTAGTACATACACCACAAAGCACAGTCAAAACCAATACAATTATAGAGCATGGTAAATTTTACTGTATATTTTGGGGATAAAATGTCCTCAAAGTACAAGAAAAGCAAATATTTCAAAGTGTAAATCAAAAGAAACACTGCCAGAAATCTCCTAAACACTTCAGAGGTGGATAATATCCCAAAGCCATTTACTGATTGGTTCCCTAAACAGGAACTTCTGTTCCTCTAAGCCCAAAAATCATCCTTTGAAGCTGTTTTAGATTCCTAATTCATTGAGTTAGAAATTATGCCTTTAATGAGACTGACACAGAGAAAGCTTTAAGAGGACGCCAAATCAGAGAAGTTTATTTTAGTGTTCCTTACCTTTTCCAGCTCTGTATCTTGGAATGGGAATTGTCCTATCACCTTTTTATACATCTCTTCACTTGTTACTGGTATAGGACTGTAGTTGTCTGAATCAAGTATGTTTCTATAAAGAAAATAAAAGAAGAAAGGAAAGGAGGGAGGGATAAAGTAAAAAAGGAAAGACAGGTGAGTTAATCAGTAGAGTGATCACAAATAACTTTCAGGAGAACTCAAACGGTTGTATATTCACCACAACCTCAAATAAACATTTCTTAGTCCCTAATCTATTCCTTTTATAGTACAGCTATTTGGTCTTAGGTAAGGACATCTTAAAAAAAAAACAACACAGAAGTAAAATTGCATTCTAAAACAAATGGAACACAAGTATAAAGATGACCTCATAGTATTTGAAATTTATAGCTCAGACAGAAAATTTCAAGGCAACATGTTGAAGCCTTAAGGCAAATGAGAAGCAACCAAAAAACAGAAGTGAGCTCTGGAGAAGGCAAAGAGGTTTTATATGTTTTCTTAAAAAAAAAAATAAAGACTTTTTTTATTATGTTCTTTAATTCTATACTAGATTTTCTATTTTATCAAACTATGTTCATGTACTTCATCTACTGCTCTATATTAAGAATGACTTTTTCTTCATCCAAAGATTCTGTATCCTTAACTAGACTAGGAGTTCTCCAGGGCAGAGACCATACTACCAAAATCAAAAAAGAAATTTACTGAAGGCTTCAGATTAGATGTGCTTGGATATATCATGATACTAATTTTCAAAAGATAATCTCCCCTAAAGAAAATTATATCATTAATAAATAGGACTTTTTAGACATACAAATATTTATATTAATACACTAATGAGTTACACTACATAATTATCAACTATATGTTTATAAATATGAAGAGTAAGATTAATGGGACAATGTAATACCATAAAGCTATAAGAACTTGAAAACAAAGTAAGTTGATCTGGGGAAGTGGTCCTGCAGTAAGCAGAAAGATCACTTCAAAAGAAGAAACAAGTGAGCTGACATGAGTTATGTGTGAGGAAAACATGTCCAAGGAAATATTTGTAAGTGGAGATATAATACAATAATTTTCTTATTGTTGTATGCATGTTGCAATAACTATTTAAATGATATGCTTCAAATATTAGATTGTAATAGATCTCTTCATTGGCTATGGAGAATAAGAAGATGAGGAATAACATGAGTGAGTCTTCAAAAAAGTTTCAAAAAAGCTAAATTTTTCAAAAGGGTTTAAAAGCCCTATCCTACAAGTGAGACATAGATTAGGCATGATTCCCAAAGAGAAAATAAAAAATCAAATTAAGATGACACAAGGTGATCTGGTTGGTCTGAACCAAGGTATCTGGCATTTACTCAATGAAACAAATCTGGGCATTTGGGGACTCCTCACAGAGTAGGCACTAATATCCAGAGATTGAATGTCTTGGGAACTTTATTTGGGACACCATAACTATTTAATTGAATTCCCAATCATAATTGGAATCAGACCTAGAAAAAAATAAGCCACATACACTTGTTGCTTATTATACCTGAAAACCCTTAAGTATAAAGACGAGTGTACAAACATGCGTGCCCACACACACACAACTATAGATAATTTCTCACCTGAAAATACCTGACCACTTCTTTAGCAAAGTTTCACTATACTGGTCTCTGATTTCTAATAGCATGTCAAAAAGCTGATTTACAGGAAAACCATACACCTGAAACAAAATAAGAAAAAAGCTTCATTTTATAAGGTGATGCTTTTTAAACAACACAAGAGAGATTAGGCACTAAAAGATAATTTTGTTCTTTGGACAACAATTTAAATAAAACCATGATACAAGAATCTTCCATTCCCATCTAATATCTATTGTTTATCCTCAATAATTAAAAGATATATACCAAAATATTTGAGCCAGTCAGAAAAAAATAAAAAGATGAATATTAGAATTAATGTATATTGGATATAACTATCAATGAAGGTTTCCCTATAACTCCTTCTGTAAGGAGCAACTTTCAGGAGTAGGGTCAGAAAATGAGAATGCTACCAATCTTACCCACTTCTAATGTTATTCTAGTGAATATAATATATGGTTCATATCAATAATCATTATTCAAAATAGTAGGTAAGAAAATCCAAAATCACTCAGACACTATATCTGAATTAGGAGCATTTTAAGAACTAATGTAGTGAGTTCAATTAATTGATTTGCTTTGAAGAAAAAAAGGGGGATGAGAACAAATTATGAGAACATAACAGACAAGGTAATGACCAGGAAACACTACAAAGAGATAAAAATTACCTAGCTCTAGGAAAAGAAGATACACAACTAGAAAGAAAAAGGTACTTACTCAAGCTTAGATAGACAATCAAAGGATTTAGAGCTGACGGAACACTCATCTAGGTTAAATCTACATAAACATAAGCCACAAACCTGAAGTGTGTCAGCAAAAAGCACAATGAGGTTCTTCAAATCTAACACGAGGTTTGGATCAGAGCAGTAAGACTAAAGGAAATAAAAAACAATGAGGAAAAATGTATTTATTAAAAACAAAACTAACTTTTTATTTATTCAATTACTTAATGCTTCACCTGGTGCAGGCTCTCTGGAAACCCATCCTGGTTTAACATAACACCAGATATAGCTAGGGGAGAGTGAGTAAAGACTCCAATAACCAATGATCTACATTTTTAACTTTTGGAAATTTAAAAACACACTTCTAAATAACTGTCTGGTTAAAGAAGAAAGCAAAGCTGATACTGCATATTATTTTAAAACAAACAGTAAAAAAAAAAGTTCATATAAAAATTTATAGAATACAGCTAATGCCATTTAAAAAATATCTTTATATGTGAACATTAGAAAACATAAAAGACTTATAATAAACTAAGAACTCAACTCATGAAGCTAGGCCAAAAAAGCCAAAATAAACCAGAAATGAGAGAACAAAATTGATAAAAGAAAAAGCAGACATTAATGACACAGAGAAGACATGAAAGATGTAATCGATGAAACCAAAAACTCAAGTTAAATATAAAATCAGTAAGACAGGCAAATCACAGGTAACTCCAATTGAACAACAAAAAGAAACACAACAATGCAAGGAATATAAAAAATAAATATAATACAGAATAAAATAAAATTTACAAATAAATTCAATGTATAATCTCTTAACAAATTTGAAAACTGAAATGACTTGGAAGGCATCTTCTTTACAAAGATGTATTATGTCACTATTTTTCAGTAACTTTTGATATTCAAATTCTCTTAAGTATAATTTGGTTACTTGCTCTCTACTTAACTGCTCAATCCCTAAAGAAGGCATGTTGAATTCTCCCGAAGTGGTGTGGCCTCTGTTTCTCGTCCCACTACTATCAGTTTTTGTTTATATACATACTGATGCTTGCTTGTTTCCAGTAAATGGGCTACTGTCTTTTTGATGGGTTAAAATTATTATCAAAACAAAATGTTGCTCTCTTCTCCCGTTTAATGATCTTTAAATTCAATCCAGTGTTCTTGAAGAATGTTGCCCTTTCTGCTCCCCATTCTTCATTTTTAATCTTCCTATATATTCTTAATGTAGAAATCTCTCTTAGTAACCAAACTATAATACTTTCTAACTGTGATGTTTCTCATGAATACTGACATATTTGGACCTATTCTAGCCATCTTATTTTAAGTTTTCTGTTTTCAATGATTTATTCTTTCTTTTTTGTATCCTTTCATGTTTTTCATTGGATTAGTTTTTTCAAATTATCTTATACTGGTTATTAATAACATATACTTTCTGTCCACTGTTTACTTGAAATAATCTGTAGTGTCATTTTAAAAACGTTTTAAACATTAAGCCACTCCTTTTGTAGGGATTCTTAAGAGCATTAAACTTTACAAACAATGGGCTTCCCTGACAGCCCAGTTGGTAAAGAATCCACCTGCAAAGCAGGAGACCCCGGTTCTATTCCTGGGTTGGGAAGATCCCCTGGAGAAGGGAAAGGCTACCCACTCCAGTATTCTGGCCTGGAGAATTCCATGGGCTGTACAGTCCGTGGGGTTGCAAAGTTGGACTTAACTGAGCGACTTTCACTTACAAACAATTGATCAGTTATTTAGATTGATCTATCAGTTTTACTCTCACTTTTTGCACACATTTTATTTATTCTCACCCCATCTCGTATTTTGAATTTCTTTTTCATTTTTGGTAAGACATCAGTAAGATAGGATGGGTGAAAAGTAAACTTTGTATCCTCATGTTTTTGGAAATGTCTTTCTTTTGCACTCAAACTAAAATACACAACTTCAGACATGAGAAAACTGCCTGCTTCATTTACTCTGCCTGACAAAAAGATGCATCCTTTCAGCTGTAATAATCTAGTCATTTTCTACTGCAGGGAAATTTCCCCTCTTTCACTTAATTATTAAGGTCCCCTGCCTTGTGACTATATTTTATTTCTAAATCTCTACTATATACAACCAAAATCTACATCAATTATCCATGTTTCTTAACTTTTCATTCATATTTTCCATCTCTTTGTGTCTCTGCTCTATATTGGGGTTATATATTTGACTTTGTCTTCTTGATCACAGAAAGATATGCAGTTTTATCTATTTAATCTTAGAATTAAATTTCTCTATTATGGTAGTCATAAATCTCAAGAAAACAACATTAATCTTTGATTTCTATCCTTCTGTGGCTTCCTTCCTTGCTTTTCCTCCTTCTCACATTTTGTATAACTGTGAATATAGTATACATGAAGAAAATAATAAATAAAACCTATACATGTAATTTTACCAGGCAAACATAACGGATCAGCACCAGCATATCAGAAGCTCCAAAACAACCTCTTTCCTCTCCACTCAGGAAATCATTATCATGACGTTTACTATAATCATTACATATCTTTCTCTCATTCTTTTTTCTTCATATCTTTTAGCTTAATAGATCTTATTTTTTAGAGTAGCTTTGCATTTACAGATAAACTGAACAGAAACTACAGAGTTCCCATATATCCCTTCATACAGACACTCATGCACAGATTCCCTTATCATAACATTTTCCCTTCGTGTGGTGAAATTTGATACAGTTGGTGAACCAATACTGACACATTATTCAAATCATTATTATTAATTAAATTCCATAGCTTTCTTAGAGTTTACTCTCTATGTTGTATAATCTATGGCTTTTAACATAAGCATAATGATGCATTCCACCATTAGAATATCACACAGAATAGTTTCACTGCCTGCCCTAAAAATTCCCTATCTTCCACTTAGTTATCCCTTAAGCGCTCTCCCAAATCCTAGCAACCCTTATCTTTTTATTGTCTCCTTAATTTTGCCTTGTCAAGAATATCATATAGTTGGAATCGTATGAATATGTAGCCTTCTCAGTTTGGGTACTTTCATTTAGCAATATGCACTTAGCTTCCTCCATGTCTTTTTGTGGGTTAATAGATTATTTCTTTTGTTTGCCATTGAGTAATATTCAATTATAAGGATATACTAGAGTTCATCCATCTACCTATTAAAGGACATCTATGACAAAACCCACTACAATATTATAAAGTAATTAGCCTCCAACTAATAAAAATAAATGAAAAAATTAAAAAAATTTTTTTAAATGTTAAAAAAAATAAATAAATAAAGGACATCTTGGATACTTCCAGGTTTTGGCTATTTTGAATAAGCTGTTATAAACACTAGTGGGCAGATTTTTGCGTTAACATAAGTTTCAACACATTTGGTGTATAGTGTATACCTACTTGCTGTATCTTATATCTATGTTGCATTTTGTATAAACTTCCAAATTCTCTTCTAAGCTGGCTGTACCATTTTCCATTCCCATCAGCATTGAGAGTACCTGTTGTCCACATTCTCTCCAGAATTTGGTGTTTTCAGCATTATAGTCATTTTAATGGGCATGTGGTGGTAATTCACTGCTGTTTTAATTTGTAATTCCCTGATAACATATGACATATGACAATAGAGTTTTGCCAAGAGAACGCACTGGTCATAGCAAACACCCTCTTCCAACAACAAAACAGAAGACTCTATACATGGATATCACCAGATGGCCAACACTGAAATCAGACTGATTATATTCTTCACAGCCAAGGATGGAGAAGCTCTATACAGTCATCAAAAACAAGACCAGGAACTGACTGTGGCTCAGATCATGAGCTCCTTACTGCCAAATTCAGACTTAAATTGAAGAAAGTGGGGAAAACCACTAGACCATTCAGGTATGACCTAAATCAAATCCCACGTGATTATACAGTGAAAGTGAGAAATAAATTTAAGGGACCAGGTCTGATAGAACTGTGCCTGATGAACTATGGACAGAGGTTCGTGACAATGTACAGGAGACAGGGATCAAGACCATCCCCAAGAAAAAGAAATGCAAAAAAGCAAAATGGCTGTCTGAGGAGGCCTTACAAATAGCTGTGAAAAGAAGAGAAGTGAAGAACAAAGGAGAGAAGGAAAGATATACCCATTTGAATGCACAGTTCCAAACAACAGCAAGGTACGAGATACGAAAGCCTTCGTATGAGATACAAAAGCCTTCCTCAGTGATCAGTGCAAAGAAATAGAGGGAAATAATAGAATGGGAAAGACTAGAGATCTTTTCAAGAAAATTAGAGACACCAAGGGAATATTTCATGCAAACATGGGCTCAATAAAGGACAGAAATGGCATGGACCTAACAGAAGCAGAAGATATTAAGAAGGGGTGGCAAGAATACACAGAAGATACACAAAATACACAAAAAAGATTTTCATGACCCAGATAATCACGATGGTGTGATCACTCACCTAAGAGCCAGATATCCTGGAATGCGAAGTCAAGTGGGCCTTAGGAAGCATCACTACGAATGGAGCTAGTGGAAGTGATGGAATTGCAGTTGAGCTATTTCAAATTGTAAAAGATGATGCTGTGAATTTGCTGCACTCAATATGACAGCAAAATTGGAAAACTCAGCAGTGGCCACAGGACTGGAAAAGGTCAGTTTTCATTCCAACCCCAAAGAAAGGCAATGCCAAAGAATGTTCAAACTACCACACAATTACACTCATCTCACATGCTCATAAAGTAATGCTCAAAATTCTCCAAGCAAGGCTTCAGCAATATGCGAACTGTGAACTTCCAGATGTTCAAGCTGGTTTTAGAAAAGGCAGATGAACCAGAGATCAAATTGCCAACATCTGCTGGATCATCAAAAAAGCAAGAGAGTTTCAGAAAAACATCTATTTCTGCTTTATTGACTATGCCAAAGCCTTGGACTGTGTGGATCACAATAAACTGTGGAAAATCCTGAAAGAGATGGGAATTTCAGACCACCTGACCTGCCTCCTGAGAAATCTGTATGCAGGTCAGGAAGCAACAGTTAGAAATGGACATGGAACAACAGACTGGTTCCAAATAGGAAAAGAAGTACATCAAGGCTGTATATTGTCACCCTGCTTATTTAACTTATATGCAGAGTACTTCATGAGAAATGCTGGGCTGGATGAAGCACAAGCTGGAATCAAGATTGCCAGGAGAAATATCAATAACCTCAGATATGCAGATGACACCACCCTTATGGCAGAAAGTGAAGAAGAACTAAAGAGCCTCTTGATGAAACTGAAAGAGGAGAGTGATAAAGTTGGCTTAAAGCTCAACATTCAGAAAACTAAGATCATGGCATCCAGTCCCATCATTTCATGCAAATAGATGGGGAAACAGTGGAAACAGTGGCTGACTTTATTTGGGGGGGGCTCTAAAATCACTGCAGATGATGACTGCAGCCATGAAATTAAAAGACGCTTACTCCTTGGAAGGAAAGTTATGACCAAACTAGACAGCATATTAAAAAGCAAAGACATTACTTTGCCAACAAAGGTTCATCTAGTCAAGGCTATGGTTTTTCTAGTAGTCATGTATGGATGTGAGAGTTGGACTATAAAGAAATCTGAGTGCAGAAGTGATTCTTTTGAACTGTAGTGCTAGAGAAGATTCTTGAGAGTCCCTTGGACTGCAAGGAGATCCAACCAGTCCATCCTAAAGCAGATCAGTCCTGAGTGTTCATTGGAAGGAGTGATGTTGAAGCTGAAACTCCAATCCTTTGGCCACCTGACGCGAAGAGCTGCCTCATTTCAAAAGACCCTGATGCTGGGAAAGATTGAAGGCAGGAGGAGAAGGGGACAACAGAGGATAAGATGGTGGGAGGGCATCACTGACTCAATAGACATGAGTTTGGGTAAACTCCAGGAGGTGGTGATGGACAGGGAGGCCTGGCGTGCTGTGGTCCATGGGGTCACAAAGAGTTGGACATGACTGAGCGACTGAACTGGACTGAGCGACTGAACTGAACTGAACTGAGCTGATGACATATGTTGTTAAGCATCTTTTTACATGATTTCTTGATATTTGAGTATTTCCTTTGGTGAACTTTTGCGCATTTTTTAATTGGATTGTTTTCTCACTGCTAAGAGTCCTGTATATATTTTCAGTACCTTTATCAGATATGTGTTTTGCAAAGATTCCCCCCCTATCTGTGGCTTGTCAGTTTATTCTCTTAATTTCATTGTTTTGTAACCATCTAAATATTCAGCCTTACTCAATATTTTTTCAACATTATGTAAATGGAGAAGAATCTGTATGTATAATTTTCTGTCCTGCTTTTTTAATTCAACATTATACTTGTTAAATTCATCTATGCTACTGTATATAGCTACAGGGTGGGCATTTTCATGCTGTATAATATTCCATGCTACGAGTTTAACTCAGATTGTTCACCCTATTACCAACGGACATTTTGTTGTGCAGATGCTCAGTGGGGTTCGATTCTTTTTTTTTTTTTTAAAACAATCATCATTTTATTTAGCCCATGATCCTGTGGGTCAGTTGGGGAAATTTTCTGGTCTGGGTCAACCTAACTGAACTCTGCATTTTCAGTCAGCTGGAGGGTCAACTGATGGCTGGGCAATCTACAATAGCCTCCCTCACCTGTCTGCAGTTAGCAGGCTATTGAGGGAGCTTCCGCAGTTCTCTTCCTCTGCACTTTTTCCCACTCCTCCTCACTCTCAGAATTTGATTTGCAACCCCATGGACCAGGTTTCCCTGTCCTTCACCATCTCCCAGAGCTTACCTGAGCTCATGTCCACTGAGTCGCTGATGCCATCCAACCATGGACACTTAGGTCATTTCTAATTTTGAAAACTGAACAATGCTGGAATGAATATTCTTGCATGTGTATTATGCATTAGGGCAAGTTTCTCAAGGGAATAGAGTTAGGAAAAGAATTTCTGGTTCATGAGGATCATTGATTTAGAAGATAATGCTATTTTTTTCAAAGGGTTTTATCAATTTAAACTCATTCCCTTAGTAGTATATAAGCGTTCTGAATTATTCATATCTTTGTCAACATTTGTATTACTAATTTTTACGTTATCTCATTTTGTTTTCATCTGCCTTTCACCGATGCACTGAAGTTGAGCACATGTTTCTCAGCTGAGTGAATTCCTTCCTTAGTGAAGTACCTGTAAATCTTTTGCTTGTTATTTCTATTGAGATGTTTGTCTCTATTGTAATGATGTGTAGTGAAATTTTTTATATATTTTGTTAGTTCTTTGCTGATATTCTGTTGAAAATATCATTTCTCATCATATATCTTATTTTATCTACTACTATCTTTAATTTTTTTGTTTTTTTCTTATAGTTTTAATGTAGCTTAATATATGAATCTTTATTGTTAGTGCCTCTTTTGTATTTTAGTTAGGAATTCCTTCCATATCATAAACCACAGAGATACTCTCTTATACTATCTTGTAGAAAATTTACAGTCTTACATTTCACATCTTGGTATTTTATCAACCTGAAACATTTTTGGTATAATTATTTCCCCCATACTGATAATCAACTGTTCTAGTACTATTCATTGAAAAGTCTGTCCTCTACCCACTGACCAGCAACAATCTTTGATAAATATCAAATATTTTTTGAGGCCTATATTCTGTTCCATTATCTATCCAATGACAGTACCAGATTGTCTGGTACTCATTTAATAAGATTTTTAAATTGAGTCTTCATATTTTGTAGAGGAAAACCACCTGCCTTCAGTCTTAAGGAGTCTCTTAGCTATTCTTCACTTTTGTACTGGCTTAAAAATATTATAAATCAAATTGCAAAGGTACTCATCTTTCCAAAAATAAGACTATTGAGATTTTAATTGGCACTGGATTAAATTTATAGATACATTTTAAGATAGTTGATGTCTACAATAATAACTCTTCCAATCACTGAACATGCTATTTCTCTCAGTTTTATTTAGGTCTTCTTTAATTCCTTTCCATCTCTCAAAAATATTTTAAAATTTTCTCCATGTAGGTCTTGACATATTTTGTTAGGTATATTTCTACTACTTTTAATGTATGTTATTGTATCAATTTTTATCTTTTAAATTTTTTAATTTCTCAAATTTTATTCCTGGATATAAAATGACAATTAATTTTGCAACAGAGAATATGCTAACCTCTTCCATTTATTGTAATAATTTTTCTGCAAATTCCTTTGGAATTTCAATGTACTAAAATATATCATCGGCAAAAATGACAACTTTGCTTTTTCCTTTCAAAGGTTGATTTTTTAATTTATTTATATTTCTATCTTTACAACACTAAATACAACTACATTTATGAATAAGCCTGTTTATTTATGAGCTTATGAGTTATGCTATACTTCTCTGGCTTCATTATCAAGATTACTCACACCTCATACAACTCATAAAATGAGTTGGTGAGTATTTTCCTTTTCTGTTCTCCGAGAATTTATATAAGATAACAATTGAAGATAAAACTCCCCAGACCTGAAGATCTCTTAGAGGGAAGAACTGTGACTGCTTTTCACTTACTTCAGATTCATTCTTAACCTGAAAGGAATAGTTTTCTCCAGCTTAATGTGGGGAGGGCACCACACTAGACTCTCCATCTCAGGTGGGCCCAAGAGACTATAAAATCTGAGTACAAATTGTCTGGACTAACAAGCAACCTCAAGGAAAAGGCAGCTTATGTATTTAGCATATCACTCTGAACTTCTGGACTCTCAATTTCCCCTGGATTTGGCCTGATTAACTCCTTAATAACTTTACTAAGCACTCTGAGACTTAATGTCATATACGATGCATATACATAAAGCAGTACTTTTAATTGTCTCAAGCTGAACAGTTGCTATGAATAATCTATCCTCCTATATTCCTAAAATGAGAAATGATTGTTATTTCATAAATTTCTCTCCTAGTCCATGAATTACTTGTTTTTGCTAAAGAATAGCTATTTGTTTTGTTTATTAATGTCTTCTATATCATGTAAATATTGTTGTTCACTCGCTCAGTCTTGTCCAACTCTTTGCGAGCCTATGGACTGCAGCACTTCAAGCTTCCCTGTCCTTCACTATCTCCCCAAGTTTGCTCAAACTCATGTCCATTTAGTCGATGATGGATCCAACCATCTCATCCCTTATCGCCCCCTTCTCCTCCTGCCCTCAATCTTCCCCAGCATCAGGGTCTTTTCCAATGAGTCAGCTCTTCGCATCAGGTGGCCAAAACACTTGTGCTTCAGCATCAGTCCTTCCAAAGAACAGTCAGGGTTGATTTTCTTTAGGATTGACTGGTTTGATCTCCTTGCTGTCCAAGGGACTCTAAAGAGTTATCTCCAGAACCACATTTCAAAAGCAACAATTCTTTGGCACTCAGCATTCTTTATGGTCCAACTCTCACATCCATACATGACTACCAGAAAAACCATAGCATAGACTATATGGACCTCTGTCAGCAAAGTAATGTCTCTGCTTTTTAATACACTCTCTAGGTTTGTCATAGCTTTTCTTCCAAGGAACAAGCACCTTTTAATTTCATGGCTACAGTCACCATTCTCAGTGATTTTGGAGCCCAAGAAAATGAAATCTGCCACTGTTTCCATCGTTTCCCCATCTATTTGCCACAAAGTGATAGGATCAGATGCCATGATCTTAGTTTTTTGAATGTTGAATTATAAGCCAGTTTTTTCACTCTCTTCTTTCACCTTCATCAGGAGGCTCTTTAGTTCCTCTTCACTTTCTATCATTAGAGTGGTATCATCTGCATAAATTAGGTTCCTGATACTTCTCCAAGCAGTCTTGATTCCAGCTTGTGATTCATCCAGCTCAGCATTTTGCAGGATGTATTCTGCATATAAGGCAGATCTCTAAATTATTTCCACCAAGACTTCTCACAGCCTCATTCCTGCTCATGATATTTGTTGACTGAGTTTAGAGTGTTCCTAGATTCCATTTGGAACAACATTTCCTGCTTTAACAATATGCTCTACTTCATACTTAATCCAATATTTTCTTTCCTCAGGCTGAGTCATTATTCTGATTACATCTGATTTTCTAAGTTCAGAGAAATTTTTCAAAATTTCTAGCCTATAGACATACGCTTTGAACTGTTTTTCTTTTTAGTTTTTCTTACATTTAATTTCAGTGCCAATTTGGTTAGGGGAGCTGAATGACACATATTTTCAGTATACCCTCTGATTGAAAAATGGGTGTGTGGGAGGCTGAATATGGCTGTGGATGTGTATAAAACCACTATCACGGTACACACTCTTGTCTGCCTATCACATAATAAGAAAAGATGTCTAATGTTTAATAGCTATAAAACCATGAGGATTTTTGCTTATAGATTACATTGTTCTATAATTTAAATCATAAAAAAGTATTTTTCCAGTATTATCAGATGATCTGCCTATCATTTTACTAGCAGTCAGGCTAGCAATTATATTAACAGACCTTCTAATATGAAACCACTTCTGAAATGAACTCTTTGTATAGCATATTATTATTTTAACACATAGGTACTGCTTAATTTGAAGTCTATGTGAAATGGATTGTATAAGATTTTTCTTGAAGTCAGCATTGAGAATATTATACCTTTCAAAATGCTTCCAATTTATGCAAAGATTGATAATTCAACTAGAAAATATGAAGAGTTTTAATTAGTGACAGTTGGAAAAATACAGAATTCTTATAAAAAAATAACCACTCAGATAAAGTGTTTCCTTTTGAGATTTGTTTTGATGTTTGGTTTGTCTATCTGTCTTTCTTGCTGATAATACAATGCAGTAAATAGTACCATAGAATGGAACTGGTATATATGGCATCAACTACACTATCTCATATGGATAAATATGGTTCAGTGGGTAAATGTGTGTAATGCTGAGTTATATTTTAATGGTTATGTTGAAATACAATCCCAATACCATGCAATTCACCCATTTAAAGTATATAATTCAATGTTTTTTTACATTTTTTAAAATGTTTTTGCAGATAGGGGCAAATATAACCATAATCAATTTTAGAACATTTTTATCACCTCAAAGAGAAACCCTGTGCCCCTTAAGCTATCACCTGCTTATTCCTCATACCCACTTTCAGCCCTAAGAGACCACTAATTTCTTTATGCCTCTGTAGACTGATGTTGAACTTTTTAAAAATATTTATGTCATTTATCCTTCAGTTCAAAAGAATATACAGCGGATCTACAGATGAAAATTCCATTAAATTAATTTTCTCCACAGATATACACTTAATCAGCATACTTGCAATGTGTCCTATTCTTAATGATAATAAGTATGATTATATGATGAAGAAAACAGTGTATTTTCTTGCTGAGAGAGTTTTAAAGATTTATCATATTCTCAAATGTATCAGTTATACACAAAACGTGAAGAACCACTGCTTTACCAGGAAAAAAAAAAAAAAAAACTGGAAGAAATGTAAGTTTTCTGTAAGAAACATAGCTTTTCCCAGGAAAAATAAAATTGGTGAAATTAGGGAAATAGACAGATATAAACAAAATCAAGGACTTCTCTCCCTTAGAATGACAGTAATACTGGTTAACAAATATGAGTGGGAAACAAATCTTCCTCAAAATAGTACCTGAAATAAACCATAAAATACCAAAATTAGGACTTAGATAGGAACACATAAAATATTCTAGATAGGAACACATAAAATATTCTATCAAAAGACATAAAAGCAAATAGGTGAGAAAAATACAAACATTCCCAGTGAAAAAATACAAGATACTGAAATAGGTCAATTACCTCTATTTAAATTTGCAGATTTACTGCATAATAACACTATGGTTCAGTTTTAGAGACAGGTAAGATATAGAAGGGATATGACAAAGTGATTCTCGAATTAGTCTAGAAGAACAATGAGATAAACAGTTTATTTTATGAGTATATTATAATATATATATATATGTCCTTAAAAAATAAAAGCATACTAACTCAAAGTCCTTAGTTCTTCATGTCTTTGCTCAAAAATTCCCTTGTAAGAAAGAACTTTCCATTCTATCACACACAAAATAAGATACTTTCCCCAAAATTTCTTTTCTAGAAATGCCAGTTATTCTTGCTTAGTTTTATTATACTTCATGGAATTTATCAGTATTTGACCTTACAGATTAATATTTATATTTACTTATTTAAGGTCTCTTTCCTTCTACTAGAATATATGCAGTGTGTGAGGAGGAATTTGACTGTTTTATTCACTGTTGTATGCCCAGAATTTAAGAGGATGTAGTCAATGGTTGGCATTTAATATATAAATGAATGAAGCTTGCACTAGGCTAATGAATACACATGAAATCTCTATGAATACATGTTATTAAATCAGATATATATATACTACATTATGGTAAAACTTTCTCCTCGCTCATCCTTAATTTCCATGAATTTTTCAGAGTTTAAGTTTACACTTCATATCTGTACAACACTCTGTGGTACTTCCAGCTGCACTAGGCATAATGCTGTTTGCAGCACAGTGTAAACTGCAATCTGGAATACAAAATATCTAAACTTCTGACTGAACTGGAACATGTAATTTAGCAACGTAGTAAAAATGTACAGGAACTTGGCGTGAAAAATGACAAAAAAATACTATTACCAAAAAAAGAAATTAAAGCATACTATATCAGATGTAGTAATCAAATAATAATAATATACTGATTCAAGACATACAGAGAGGGGCTTCCCTGGTGGTCCAGTGGCTAAGAATCCACCTGCCAATGCAGGGTCCTCAGGTTCAATCCCTAGTTCAGTAAGATCGCACATGCCATGGAGCAACTAAGTCCATGTGCCACAACTACTGAACCTCACACATCTAGAGCCCATGATCCACAACAAAAAAATCCACCACAATGAGAAACCCAAGCACCACAACAAAGAATAGCCCTTGGTCACGGCAATCAGAGAAACACTGCATGCAGCAATGAAGACCCAGTACAGCCAAAAATACTAATGAATAAATCTTTTTTAAAAAAGACATATAGAGAGAAGGAAGGGAGTGGGCAGGAATCAGAGCTTAGAAGTAGATCTTAGTATATACATATTATTATATATGATTAAGGTGGTCCTTCAACATATGTTGGGAAAGGACAGATGTTAATGAACTGAACACTGTTCCCTGCAAAATTCATATACTGAAGTCCTAGGACCAGTGTAGCCTCCTCCAAAGAGAAAAGGCCTTGGAGAGATAAAGTCAAATGAGGCCATAAGGGTGAGGTCCTAATCTGACGAGACTAGTGTCCTTTTAAAAGAAGACAGTAGAATACATGCTGAGGAAAGGCCATGTGAAGACACAATAAGAATGTGACCATCTGAAACCCAAAAAGAGATCCCTTACCAGAAACCAACCATGATGGCATCCTAATCTCAGACTTTCAGCCTCTAGAAGAGTGACAAACTAAATTTCTGCTGTTGAAGTTACCCAGTCTATATATTTTATTATGGCAAACCAAGCTGAATAAAACAACAGATTATCACAGTACTGTTATTGGAGGCACATACACACACATATAGCAATGAGTTGTTTTACAGTACTTAGAGTCCAACCTCACATTCAATATTAAAATAAATTATCAGTTTGTGAATTATATGTTAAAAAAGAAACTATATAAATACTAAAATTAAATATAGACAAATAATTATATTTCTCTGGAATAAGGAAAACATAAATAGTAAAGATAAAGATCAATAAATTTAACTGCATAAAAAATTTTAAACTTTTGTAAAGCCATGATAAAGGACACCAAAGGTCAGAGACACATGAAGCTAAGAAAATATTTACAATCAGTTAACAATCTATTAATATATATCAGACTAGAGATTAACATTCAGATTAAAGTTAATGTTAAAAATTAACATCCATGTGTTACTAATAAATATAAAATAAAATGACTAAAATACAAAATAAAGGTTATGCATATGAACAGGAAATTATAAGAAGATAAATGAATAAAAAGCATGTGAAGAGGTTTTTACTCTCAGTATTAAAGAAAAATATTAAATTAAGATATAATTTCTGACATTAATAGATTGGGAATGACTTTTTTGTTTTTATAAATAACTTTCTGTGGAATAACAGGAATAGGGAAATGGGAATTCTAAAAGATGATGTTTAGTGTGATAAATGGTTCAGTGTTTCTGTAAAGCAAATTAGCAATATACATCCAGAGCCTCAGAAATACATAGACCCTTTAACTCACTACATTCACATCTAAAAATTTATCCTAAGAATAATCAATTGTCCAAGGATAAGTTAGTAAGAATATTTACTGCAATGTTAATAACAGCTTAAAAAACTTTTTTTAAAAAGCTTATCAAGTGAATTAATTTTTAAAATGGTACATCCCTAAGGTGGAATATTATATAAATGCACATTAAAATTTAAACAAACTCATTACCTACTAAGTGAAAAATACAGCATGTTTTATTTAAAATATATATTGTATTATCATGTATTCATACACAGAAAAAAGTCACTTCAAATTTACATATAAGACAGATAATAATTATGCCAGGGATCATGGCCAAATTCATTACTATTAATAATCAATATTTCCTATCTTTTATTAATCATGGTATCTTTGTATAATTTTTTATATATTAATAACAGCACACCATAAAATGGAAGAAAGTAAGACATTTAAAAAATGATCCTAGGACAATGGATATAGTATGGCAAAAAAATAAAATGAGATTGTTTAATCATACCCTAAATGACATTAAGAACAGGTGGTAGTAAATATACAAATGTGTAAAAATCAAGCCATAAAATAGGTAAGAGACTTTTTTAGTTTCAAACAGGTAGAAGCATTAAAAAAATACTTTTAAATATGACAGATTTTACTATGATGCAAGGGTATAATGGTAAAAATGCCAGATAAAGTCCTTGGACACATATAAGCAATGGGAGAAATTTTTAAATAAGATAAATATAAAATTAGATATGTAAACATTTAATATTTCTAAATACTAAAGAAGAAACTACCAAGAAAAAAGAAGAAAATATTGCAACACATTCAGTAACAACATAACCTCTTCAGTTTCAAACTGATACATTAATCAATAAGGCTAGATTTAGAAAAGACAGAAGAACCAGAGATCAAATTGCCAATATCTGCTGGATCATAGAAAAAGAAAGAGAATTCCAGTAAAACATCTACTTCTGCTTCATTGATTATGCTAAAGCCTTTGACTGAGTGGACCACAACAAACTGTGGAAAATTCTTAGAGGGATGGGAATACGACCACCTTATCTGCTTCCTGAGAAACCTGTATGCAGGTCAAAATGCAACACAGTTAGAACTGGACATGGAACAACGGATCCAAATTGGGAAAGGAGTATGTCAATGCTGTATATTGTCACCCTGCTTATTTAACTTATGTGCAGAGTACATCATGAGAAATGCCAGGCTAGATAAAGCAAAAGCTAGACGCAACACTGCCAGGATAAATACTAATAACCTCAGATACACAGATGACACCACCCTTATGGCAGAAAGTGAAGAGGAACTAAATTGCCTCTTCATGAAACTGAAAGAGGAGAGTGAAAAAGCTGGCATATAACTCAACATTCAAAAAACATGGCATCCGGTCCCATCACTTTATAAACAAATAGGTGGGGAAACAACAGAAACAGTGATAGACTTTATTTTCTTGGGCTCCAAAATCACTGCAGATAGTGACTGCAGCCGTGAAATTAAAGGATGCTTGCTCCTTGGAAGAAAAGATATGACAAACCCACCTAGTGTATTAAAAAGCAGAGACATTACTTTGCCAACAAAGGTCTGTCTAGTCAAAGTTATGGTTTTTCCAGTAGTCATGTATGGATGTGAGAACCATAAAGAAGCCTGAGTGCTAAAGAATTGGTGCTTTTGAACTGTGGTGTTGGAGAAGACTCTTGAGAATCCCCTGGACTGCAAGGAGATTAAACCAAACAATCCTGAATATTCGAAGTTTCAATACCTTGGCCACCTGATGTGAAGAACTGCCTCATTTGAAAAGACCCTGATGTTAGGAAAGATTGAAGGCAGGAGAAGAAAGGGATGATGGAGGACGAGATGGTTGGATGCCATCACTGACTTAATGGACATGAGTTTGAGCAAGCTCTGGGGATTGGTGAAGTACAGGGAAGCCTGACGTGCTGCAGTCCATGGGGTCACAAAGATTCGGACATGACTCAGAGACTGAACAACAACGACAGACTCTACTACCTTAATTGCACAAAGGCATCTAAAGTAATCGCATCCAAAAGTAACTTATGACTTTCCCACTCCAAACCATCAATACCAACACTATCATCCAAGGAAGGAAACCATAAACCTAGGCCCTGATACTTCTTTTAACTTTATCTCTTATATTTAGTCCATCACGAAAGTATTATAAATCTTACTTCCTAAACATCTCTCAAACTCATCCACTTCTTTCCATATCTAGTATCACTTTTGTCCAGCAATCATCATCTCTTGTCTGGAATATTAGACCAGCCTACTAATAACTCTTCTCCCCATATCCATTCTCATCCCTCATCCATTATTTAGCTAGAATAATCTTTTAAAAATAGAAATCTGATCTTCTCACTCCAATTAACTCTACTCCCATCCTGAACACACATATTCCACTTAACTCACTGTTTAAAGGGTCAAACAGGCCCTAAATAATGTGAAATCTTCCTATTTTTTTTATTCTTACTTCCTACGATACGTCCTTATGGTTCTATGTCTTATGTTCTAACCACTTGGAGCACTGTTCAGTTTCCTTTAAAGTGGCTACACTCCCTTCAATTTCTAGATTTTTTTTTTTTCATTCATTTTTATTAGTTGGAGGCTAATTTCTAGATTTTAGACATGATATTTACTCTAGAAAAAACCCTGAGGCTGGGAGGGATTGGGGGCAGGAGGAGAAGGGGAGGACAAAGGATGAGATGGCTGGATGGCATCACCGACTCGATGGACATGAGTTTGAGTAAACTCTGGGAGTTGGTGATGGACAGGGAGGCCTGGCGTGCTGCGATTCATGGGGTCACAAAGAGTGGGACACAACTGAGCGACTGAACTGAACTGAACTGATTTACTCTGGAACACTTGATAATGAATAGATAGAGACTTGTAGGGTTATGAATGACTTTTAAGCTTCCGGTTAACAAAATAATATGCATACTAGAACATTTCTTGAGATTTTTAAAATACCAAATTATCTTTTATTATTAACTTCTCACTATTGTTCCTCAAACACTTTCATACATAATAGTACCACAAAGTCCTTGCACTACTGTTCCTTATATATAGTATGATCTTTTAATTGATCTTTGCACAAATACAGACTGCTTGATATTTAGATCTCAGAATGCCATGTCATATCAACTTATCAAAATCAGACACTTTGTTGTCCTAATATATCACTCATTTTTAATTGCATTGCATTATCACTGTCTGATATTATTATTGATTAGTTTATTGGGAATCTCCCCAATCATAATATAGCTCTCTGAGAACAAAGTCCTTAGTCTTATTCATTCTTGTATTGCTATAATCAACATGTAATCCTTGTTCAAGAAATATTGAATGAGTGAATAAATGATTAAATCAGAGCCAGGATTCTCCACCTGTAATAAAGTAGATTATCATTAAAAATTGATGCGATCATAAAACAGACCCATAGAGCATGGAAACTGAAAATCGGGCAACTTATTGAAATGTTATGGAGTAAGAATAAGTCTATGAACTCCAAACCAGTATTAATAGGCATCACAAAGGCAACATGGTGTAGTGGCTAAGAACATGGGCTCTGCAGCCACACTGTCAAGGTTCAAATCCAAGCTCTACCACTTATTGGGTGATATTGGGCTAGTTACTTAACCTCTCTGAGGTTGTTCTGCAGTCTACATGACAAATATAAAAACAGTATCTGCCTTAGAAAGATGAAGTGAAGATGAAATATGCAGTACACAGTAACAATACAATAACAATGCCTGAGACATAGAGAACAATCAGTTAATATTAGCTATTGTTTTCTTAATGCAAAGAACATCCACAAAAGAGGGCTTAGCATTAGAGAACGTGTAGTTTAAAGTGGTTACTTCCATACATCTTTCATGAGTAAATGATATTCATAGGACGATTTTAAAGCTGTAGAAGACTGAATACTGTAGAGACAATTAGCTTGAAGTAAAAATTTATCTTGGGTGTCTTACATACCGAGTGAGTACGGAGTGCTGCGACAGTTTTTGAAAGTGCCATTTCCCACAGTTCATCAATGTAGGCTCTATTTACTAAGCCTTGTGTTGTATGTAAAATGTGATCTTCAACCACAAAAAAGCTAAGATTGAGGAAAAAAAGAAAGCACAGTTGTCAGAAAATAGTTTGATTACTATTTTCAGCATGTCACAAACATTAAGAGCTGCCATTAAATTTGAAGGTAATACTAGTGTTTTTTCTTAAAGAAAGCTATTTGGTATAACAAACAAAATCAGATTTATTAGACTTGGAATTATATCTTTGATCATGATATTTTAATCACTTCAATACAAACTGGAATTACATTTGCATTAAATGTTAACCATGCTACCCTGGAGTTTAAAAAGGAAGAAAAAAATGTTTATAGATAAAGGAGACTAGTTTCACTACATTAAAAACACCAGGCCATTAAAACATTTTACAAAAAACAACAAAAGTTAAAACACCCATTATTTTAAGACTCCAACACACAAAATATTAAAACAGCTCTCCTTATACAAAACTTTTCCATCAAAGTGTTGAAAAGATATAGCACAAAGGTAAAAAATACACATATATTTTTTAACATTCTGCTGTGGTATCCTAATTTTTATGCATCTGAAATGTATCTTTAGCTATCTTACCTAAATATTCATACTAATTAAAACAATTCTTTAAATAGAGAATTGTTCGTGGTAACACTTTAATAAAGTTAACAATTACATTACAACAATCTGAATTTGAAAAAGAAAGAAATTTCATGGAACAATTCAACTTACTTCCCTTTTTTCACTACAAAGTCACCATTTTGCAATAAGAATAAGCTGCCTATATTTGGGGAGCTTATTGGGGAACTGCAATTCCAAGCTAGTATATATTCTCAAGATGAAGGTGGCAAACCATGCAGTCCATGGAATAAAGCCGGCACACTGCTCCCTTTTGTAAACACCGCTTTACTGGAGCACACCAGCTGTGTCTCATGCACACACTGTCTACAGCTGTTTCTGCACTGCAACAGAGCTGAACAGCTGCAGCAGGAACCACTTGGTCTGCTGAACCTAAAGCACGTTACCATTGGCTCTTTCAGAAGAAACGTGCCAACGTTTGTTGATTGCTTGATTCTCTCTTAACAGTAATGGAAAAGCAAAATACCACACGTAATAAGGTTACAATTCAACATTATTCTTCCTTTCTCCATAAAAAGTATTCTCCAACAACATAATGTTGAAACAAATAGACATTCCTTTAAAATCATCAGATATTCAAAACCAAATCTTGTTTTAAGAATTTAAACAAAGAAAAGAAAAATAAATTCCCAAAGAACACTTGTTATACTTTTCCAAGTCTCAGGAAAAGTGTACAAACTATTGAAAGTATATAAATTTAAGACACACAAACAAATACCCACCCGACAATTTGATTAAAATACTTCCTGTAGCCATCTAAAGTTTCATGCTACAAAAAAGCAAAGAAGAAAAAAGTTATTGTTTTTGTTTTGATAAAGACACAAATCAGCTCATTAATTTCTTAAGGCTCAATTCCCAAGACTATAAAGTAAATACAATAAGAGTACCTATGTATCTATGCCCAACCACTAATGCTGAAAAAGCCAAAGTTGAACAGTTCTATGAAGATCTACAAGACCGTCTAGAACTAACAAGGTGTCCAAAAAAAGATGTCCTTTTCATCATAGGGGATTGAAATGCAAAAGTAGGACATCAAGAGATACCTGGAATAACAGGCAAGTTTGGCTTTGGAGTACAAAGTGAAGTGGGGCAAACACTAACAGAGTTTTGCCAAGAGAACACACTGATCACAGCAAACACCCTGTTACAACAACAGAAGAGAAAGAGACGACTCTACATATGGACGTCACCAGACGGTCAGTACCAAAATCAGACTGACTATAGTCTCTGCAGCTGAAGATGGTAAAGCTCTATACAGTCAGCAAAAACAAGATCGAGAACCAACTGTGGCTCAGATCATGAACTCCTTAGTGTAAAATTCAGACTTAAATTGAAGTAAGTAGGGAAAACCACTAGGCCATTCAAGTATGACCTAAATCGAATCCCTTAAGATTATACAGTAGAACTGACAAATAGATTCAAGGGATTAGATGTGACAGACAGAATGCCTGAAGAACCAAGGACAGAGGTTCCTAACATTGTACAGGAGGTGGTGATCAAAATCATCCCCCAGAAAAAGAAATGCAAAAAGGCAAAATGGTTGTCTGAGGAGGGCTTACAGATAGTTGAAAAAAGGAGAGAAGCAAAAGTCAAAGAAGAAAGGGAAAAACATTCCCAGCTGAATGCAGAGTTCCAAAGAATAGCAAGGAGAGATAAGAAATCCTAAAGTGAACAATGCAAAGAAACAGAGAAAGACAATAGAATGGGAAAGACTAGAGATCTCTTTAAGAAAATTACCAAAGGAACATTTCATGCAAAGACGGGCACAATAAAGGACAGAAATGGTATGGACCTAACAAAAGCAGAAGATATTAAGAAGAGGTGTCAAGAATACAGAGAAGAACTATACAAAAAAGATCTTAGTGGCCCGGATAACCACAATGGTGTGATCACTCACCTAGAGCCAGACATCCTGGAATGGGAAGTCAAGTGCACCTAAGACAGCATCACTATGAACACAGCTAATGCAGGTGATGGAATTTCAGCTGAGCTATTTTAAATCCTAAAAGATGATGCACTTAAAGTGCTGAACTCAATATATCAACAAATTTAGAAAACTCAGCAGTAGTCATAGGACAGGAAATGTCAGTTTTCATTTGAATTCCAAAGAAGGGCAATGTCAAAGAATGGTCAAACTGCCCCACAATTGCATTCATGTTATATGCTAGCAAGGTAATACTCAAAATCCTTCAAGCGAGGCTTTAACAGTACATGAACTAAGAACTTTCAGATGTCCAAGCAGGATTTAGAAAATGCAGAGGAATCAGAGATCAAACTGCCAATATCAGATGGATCACAGAAAAATCAAGCAAATTTCAGAAACACATCTACTTCTGCTTCATTGGCTATGCTAAAATCTTTGTGTGGATCAGAACAAACTGTAGAAAATTCTTCAAGAGACGGGAATACCAGACCACCTTACCTGCCTCCTGAGAAACCTATATGCAGGTCAAGAAGCAACAGTTAGAACTGGACATGGAACAATGGGCTGGTTCCAAATTCAGAAAGGAGTACATCAAGGCTGTATACTGTCACCCTGTTTATTTAACTTATATGCAGACTACATCATGTGAAACACTGGGCTGAATGAACCTCAAGCTGGAATCAAGATTGTCGAGAGAAATGTCAATAACCTCAGATATGCAGATGACACCACCCTAACGCCAGAAAGTGAAGAGGAACTAAAGAGCCTCTTGACGAAGGCAGAGAGTGAAAAAGCTGGCTTAAAACTCAACATTCAAAAAACAAAGATCATGGCATCCAGTCCCATCACTTCATGGCAAATAGATGGGGAAACAGGGGAAACAGTGACAGACTATACTTTCTTGGGCTCCAAAATCACTGCAGATGAGGCCTGCAGCCATGAAATTAAAAGACACTTGCTCCTTGTAGAAAAAAGCTATGACAAACCTAGACTGCATATTCAAAAGCAGAGACATTACTTTGCTGACAAAAGCCCGTATACTCATATGGTTCTTCCAATAGTCAGGTACCAATATGAGTGGTGGACCACAAAGAAGGCTGAGCATGAAACAATTGATGCCTTTGAACTGTGGTGCTGGAGAAGGCTCTTGAAATTCCCTTGGACAGCAAGGTGATCAAACCAGGCAATCACACCTGACGCAAAGCACTTACTCACTGGAAAAGACCCTGATGCTGGGAAAGATTGAGGGCAGGAGGTGAAGGGGTCGACAGAGGACAAGATGGTGGGATGGCATCACCGACTCAATGGACATGAGTTTGAGCAAACTTTGGGAGATAATGAAGCCCAGGGAAGCCTGGCGTGCCACAGTCCATGGGGTTGCAAAGAGTTGGACATGACTGGGTGACTCAACAACAACCTACCTTTATAGGATTACAGTGAGGATGAAATGAGACAATACATATCTAGTACTTAGAAGAATGCCTGAAACATAGCAATCAAGAAATGTTAGTTGCTACTTTCTTAGTGCAAGTCACATCTACCGAAAGTGGTCCCAGAATGACAATTTGGGGCGGTGGGGGGGATCACAAGTGGAAAATAATTAAAAGATATAGAAGAAAAATGGAAAAGGGAGAAAAATAAAAGTGGTTATCCTACCATGTTAGATGGAGGCTGGAGCACCAAACGAGCCTGTTTTCGCCTTTGTTTTCGGTAGTAGTTCTCAAACGTTTCCCGGGCCCCCTGTAAAACAAACGAAAGGAAATAGGTTGACACAATTGGGCCAACCACTCTAATATTTCATGGGAAAAGAGAAGCTCCCAGGTCAGAAGCTAAGGCAGTCCCACATTTCTCACAATCTGTCATTTTAACAATAAAAACCATTGAAAAAACAAAAATAATTATTAGAACTTACTGAACCTTACTTACAAATCCCAATAGAAATGGACACAAGATTATTCAGAGGAAACTGTCAGAACTCAACCTCCATAAACACCAAAGTTGGTTTCTGAACTAATTATCACAAATTTACAAGAAAAAAAACAAACCAACATTCTTGTAGGTTATAATAACAGTTGAGAAAATGATCCTTTAAAAAAAAATCACAGAACATTCCAGAAGAAAATTCCAGAATAAAATCTAGTCTCAAAGAAATCACGAGCAAGAGGCCAAAAGAAGGCCAGAAAAGGGCAGAAGTTGAGAATAATGTCAGTCTTCTCAGACAGAAAGCTATCTAGCACAGGATTAACACCAAAAAGGAAGAAACAAAGGCCTATAACTTTTCGTTTAGGGTTTTGGGGCTTAAACTGAAAGGTACTCTAGAATACGAGAGCTGATTTATATGCTCTATAACTAGGGTTCAACAGTGTCCTCTCGAAATTAATGTCCTTCCCCAGACCTCACAGCATGACCATTTAGAAAAGTCTTTACAGGTTTAATTAGTTAAATTAAGATGCAGTCATACTATAACAGGGTGACCCTTAATCTAGCATAACTGGTGTCTTCATAAGAAGAGGAAAATGCTATATGAAGACAGCATGGGGAGAATTCACCATGGAGCCACAAGAAGAGACTGGAATGATACATTGCAACATCAAGGACTGCTGGCCACCACAGAAGCTGCGGAGAGGCAAGGAAGGATTCTACCCAGAATCTCAGAGAAAGGACAGCCTCCTAACATCCTGATTTTGGATTTCTACTCTCCAAAACAGTGACTAAAGAAATTTCTCTTATTTTAAGCCACCGAGTTGTGGTACTTGATATAACAACCCTAGAAACTGATATGAGCTCAAAACTGTTAAAACATGGTGCTCACCTATTATTAAAGTCTACTCGAAACCCAAGACTTTTCTAAATAAACAAAAGCAGAAAGGGAGAGACAGCATTGTAGAGTCGTTAAGAGTACTGATTTTAGAACCAGATGAATTTATTCAAATCATGGCCCAACCCTTACTAACTGTATAACTCACGTGCTCCATCAGTCAGTTGTGTCTGACCCTTTCCAACCACATGGACTGTAGCTCGCCAGGCTTCTCTGTCCATGGGATTATCCCAGTAAGAATACTGGAGTGGGCTGCCATTTCCTCCTACAGTATAACTCATATGACTAGCTATATAATTTCCCTTTCATTAATTTAACTTCCATTGTTTAACTCTTCACCTTTCACTAGTAGACATGCCATGGCTTACTTATTTGTAGAGATGCCAACTTCCTATGTTTGTTATAAAGATTATCAAGAGTTATAAAGCTTTTAGAATACTGTCTTTATAAATAATAACCACTATGCAAATACTTATTTAAAACATAAGATGAAATCAGTGATGAAAGTGAAAGCCCCGCCCATGTGAAGATAGGTTTACTATGAAAGTGTTAGTCATTTCAGGCATGTCTGACTCTTTGAGACTCTATGGACCATAGCCCACCAGGCTCCTCTGTCCAGGCAAGACTATTGGAGTGGGTAGCCATTCCCTTCTCCAGGGGATCCTCCCAACCCAGGGATTGAACACAGGTCTCTTGCAGAAGGAAGATTTTCCATGTACTATCCACCTTCAGTTTTTTTCACCTTCCCAAAAGTCTGAAGAATCTTACTCAACGTGACTTCTTTGTTATACCTAAACTGGAAAAGCTATTTAAGGTACTAAATCATGCACACTTGATAGTGTAGCTCAGTGGTTGGCAAATGTTTTCTGTAATGGGCAGAACTGTAAATAGCTTTGTTAAGCCATGCAGTTTTTGATGCAACTACTCAACACTGCTACTGTGGTATAAGAGCAGTCATAAACAATATCTATGGCTCTGTTCCAATAAAGCCTTATTTGTAGAAACTGAAATTAGAATTTCATATCATTTTCACCTGTCATAAAATATTAGTCCTCTATGGGTAAAAAATGATTTTTTGCCCATCATTTGAAAAAATAAATGTTCACAAGGTCATACAAAAACAGGCAGTATGATGGACTTGACACAAGAGTCATGGTTTGACAACTCTTGGTGTAGGTTAAAATCAAATATTTTAACACACTAAGGTTTTGACAACCGTATACATCTGAATTTTTCTGTCTGAAAAATGAAAACAAACCTTAAGACAGCTATTTCAAGACTTTCTTAGTCCATAAGTTAGTGAGGTAGCAAATAATTATATTTAAGAAATAAGAAGTGGAAACTGCCTGTTGGTTTGTTAAAGTTATTCCCTACTTGTCACCATTTTCCAGCATAGTGGTATTATTAAAGGTCAATTACCTTTTGTACACAGTGAAGGGCTTTTCATTTTAAGGTTAACAGCCCTAAAAGGCCCTTTATTGTGTTAGTGTGACATTACACTTCCAACATACTTTTGAGCCAAGATACACTTAATTGAGAATTTAGGGAAAGTCTTGTTAATTAGGACACAGCATACTAACTGGGACTTCCCGGGTGGCTTAGTGATAAATTCGCCTTCAATGCAGGAGCTGCAGGAGACACGGGTTCAATCCCTGGGTCAGGAAGATCCCCTGGAGGAGGAAATGGCAACCTACTCCACTATTCTTGTCTGGAGAACCCCATGGGCAGAGGAGCCTGGTGGGCTACAGTCCATAGGGTAGAAAAGAGTCGGACACAACTAAAGTGACTTAGCAGCACCATATTAATTTAATTATTTGTCATAAATGATAGAAAATAAAGAAGATGAAATTCTATATAAAATCCAAATCATGAACTTCTACTTAATTCTAAACTATATACCTTTTGTTTTTTAATAAAATTAAAACATAAGCAAAGACCAATTTATCTAACAGGTCTGGCTTCTCCATTTATAAAAGTGAGTTCGATTTTCCCTAGTGGATGTTAAATAAATTCACCTCTGATTTTTCTATTTCCTTTGCCAATTTTGTCAACTCAATGCTTATAGGAAGAAATTGAGAAATAGATGTCTGCCCAATACAGCTGAGTAATTGAGGAAGTCCCTGCCTATTCACAGACAGGTCAATAGACAATGCACAACAGAGTGCTGCCACTTCGGCCTCAAGCTCCTTTAACCACTCAAATGAAAAAACAAAACACAAACCAGAAAAAGTCACCTGTAAAGCTAATAAAGGTATAAACAAAAAGATACAAAACAATAGGAAGGCAAGGTAAAAGTTGTTTTCTTTTTCATTTTATGTCTTTAGAATGACAGTGCTGCGAAGACTATACAATAATTCATGAATTAATACATACAATGTCACAGAAAAATCAGTTACAAAGTATATAAAGTGCTTACCGAGTGAAAGACACTAAAAATCTCTGCACTGAATTTACGGTCTACAGTGGAAGACTAGAAATTAAATAAGCAATTATATTAAAATAAACTATAAAATCCTATGGATTGGAGTGGAATGTATAACTGAGTGTGCATGTGTGTGTGTGTGTGTGTGTATGCATGCACATGATTGGGGAGGGATAAATGTTAGAGAAAGAGTCTCAGGAAAAAAATAACATTTATACTCATAATTGAAGAATGACTCAGAAGAATAAGACAGGTAAATAGAAAGCAGGGAGGTGGGGGGGAATGTTCCTTGTAGAGAGAGAGAGATTCAGTGAAAAAAGACATCACACATTCCATGAACTGAAAGAAGTTCCTCACAATTGGAACTTCAGGGTGTAAGGGAGGGATATGACAGGAGACAAGGCCAGGGGACTTTGTAAATCATGATAAGATATTTGGACTTGAACTCTAATTTTAGACACCTGGAACTGTAATGCAGTAAGCAGAATGAAGGAAGGAGAAATTAGCTACAGAAGGATTAGACTCTGACATATACTTAAAGAGGCACAAGCCAGTTGGGTATATATGGTAAAGGATACGAAGGAAAGAAAGCTGACGTGAGATTTCTAACCTGCGTAACTGGTTTGGCTGGTGGTGTCATTTAATAAGAGAGGAACCAGGAGGAAATACAGCCAATTATTATTCACGGATTCCTAATTTGCAAATTTGCCTGCTTGCTAAAATTTATGTGTAGCCTCAAAATCAAAACTCATGGCACTTTCATAGTCATCCACAGACATACACAGAGTGGTAAAAATTTTGAGTTGCCTGATACATGTGTTCCTATATATACATATCCAGATCTGAAGAAAACAAAAACACTAATTCAAAAAGATATTGTTCATAGCAGCACTATCTGCAACTGCCAACTTATGGAAGTGACCTAAATGTCCATCAATAGCTGAGTGGATAAAGAAGATATGGCAAATACATACAATTGAATACTACTGAGTCAAAAAAAAAAAAGAAATTCTGCCATTTGCAACATGAATGGACCTAGAGAGTATTATACTTACTGAAGTAGGTTAGACAAAGAAAGATAAATACTGCATGTTATCACTTACATGCGAAATATAAAAAAATAAATAATTGAATATTACAAAACAGAAAAAGACTCGCAGATATTGAGAATGAACAAATGGTTACCATTAGTGAGAGGGAAGGAAGGAGGGACAAGACGTGTGGGGATTAAGTGGTACAAACTACTGCTGCTGCTGCTATGTCACTTAAGTCGTGTCTGACTCTGTGCGACCCCATAGACGGCAGCCCACCAGGCTCCCCTGTCCCTGGGGTTCTCCAGGCAAGAACACTGGAGTGCGTTGCCATTTCCTTCTCCAATGCATGAAAGTGAAAAGTCAAAGTGAAGTCGCTCAGTCGTGTCCAACTTGTCACAACCCCATGGATTGCAGCCTACCAGGCTCCTCCATCCATGGGATTTTCCAGGCAAGAGTACTGGAGTGGGCTGCCATTGCCTTCTCCATGTACAAACTACTACGTACATATAAAATAAACATGCTATGAGGATATACTGTACAGCACAGGGAACATAGCCAATATTTTACAACAATTTTAAATGGACTATAATCTATAAAAATGTTTAATCGCTATGTTGTATACATGAAACTAATATACTGATAATATTATAAATCAACATTCAACTTTAAAAAACCTCATTCATACTATTTCGTGTGTGTGTGCGCTTAGTCACTCAGTCATGTCCGACTCTTTGCGACCCCATGGACTGCAGCCCACCAGGCTCCTCTGTCCATGGAATTCTTCAGGCAAGAACACTGAAGTGGGTAGCCATTCCCTTCTTAAGGGGATCTTCCCAAACCCGGGATTGAACCCAGGTCTCCTGCATTATAGGCAGATTCTTTACCGTCTGAGCCACCAGGGAAGATATTCTAAACAGACATTTCACCTACGCACATATGTGCGCATAACACATATATAAATAGGCTCATATATCATATTATATATATTCTTTTCACTGATTTTTCCAGAACATCATAATCCAGTATGATCCACTTTTACTGCACAACACTGTTCCAACTGCCTTTCTTCAAACACATGCTACAGACTGTCATACAAATGCCGGAACAAACATGGGTTATGAATAAATGTTTAAAAATAAAAACACAAGTGAAGACTTTGAATTTCCCACGTGTCTAGACTTGTCTGAATATAAACATTAAAAAAAAAAAACAACCAAACACAGTATTGTCACTCAGTGTAGACAAATGAGTAAGGCCTTTTGTTTTTGTATATAAATAAAAGCGATAAAATTCATTGCTAACAAAGCTCAAAGTCAAATTATAGTTGCTATAGTAGGTCACACCAGGAATCAAATAAGTCAGGATCATGCGATCCTTGCTCTTAGTGGAAAAAGAGAAGGCCAGATGAAAGACCTTTCCTGAATTTCTTTCCTTCATAAAAGGTAACAATGTATCCTATATGCACAAACATCTTGAACATTTCATACAATTACTGATCCCCAGGTCCCTAAACGTTAGTGGAAACACGTCCAGTTTCATAGAAAAAAAAAGCTTATGCTGGGACAATACTTCCTCATAGGGGCAATATGTCTACATAATAGAAAGAGGAACAGATCTTCTATTTTCTTTATTAAATATTTACCATGCCATTATTTGGTTAAACAGCTCTTCATCTAGTGCATCTTCCATGGTAGAGACTGATATGAGGTTCACTGGAGAGGAGGCGGAATTCTTCCCATCCATCACAGCAAAACAAAGTGAACCCTTGGACTGAGAAACAACTATAGACAAGTATGCAGAGAACAAGAGAGAGAAATGGAAGAAGGGAATCACATACAAGGTTCTTCCGGCTTTGCCTACAGGAAGCAATATTTCCATTTGGTCTTGAGCAAAGCCTATAATTTCATCGCCCTGACTGCAGCTGGAGAACACCCTTTTAACTGTCCCAGCATCCAAGTGAAGACAGGTTTATTCAGAGTGTTAAAAAAAAAAAAAAAAAACCACCTGAAAGGGCTATTTTAATTTGCTTCCATGTGAAAAGGGGCGCACATATCACAGGGCACCGTAATGACATTCAGCGGGATATTACACTTCACCATATGGCTAATTTGCACAGCAGGCCCAAAGCAGGATTTTCTTTCATTAGAAGTGACTTAAAGATCAGACTACAGAAACACATGTAAAGAACAAACCCAAGATGTCCCCTATTTCTTAAATCTAGAAACATTCATTAGACCATTTGATTCTCAGATGTAAAAGCCCATTCACAGAGTTCTCATGGCAAGATCATTCAAGAGTTGTGAAGGTAGTATTGTGTCACAGCTCCACTTACCTACATTATGGCTTTGAAAAATGTCTAAAATTCAAGAACCGCAAATGTCCACAACATAGATGTGGAAAGGATAATTGCTCTGGTAGATAATTTACCATGAAAAAAACAAAAAAACATTACTTTCTAAATGCCTCAATTCTTGATATTACTCACTTAGCCTACAGACTAAATCTACATAAACTTCTGACCCTTTTTGAAGAGCAACGGCAATCTGATGTTCTAACAGAATCCTGTTTATTTTTAAGATGCCCCTTATAACTTATGTTTGTCTTGGCATTTCCTCTTTCTGCCATACCCCAAGTCTGAGCCATAGAAAAGAACATCCCCTCCGGGAATGACAGAAGTCTACAGAATTTTAAAAAAGAAAGAAATCTAATGTCTAATGATTATGGATAGTTGGGTCTGTGCTTTTGAAGAAAGTAAACATTATGATTAACAATCTTGGGCTTTGTAATTAGCTTCCCCTCTTCCATGAGAGAGTGTTAATTTATTAAATATTTTAACAAAGAGTCTTTTATTATTAGATTCAGTTTGGCTGCCTCCTTTCATAGCATTACCAATTACAACCAATAAAGCTTTAATTGATGACTACTTTTTATAACCTTTGACCCAAGATGATAAACAGTTGGACCTTAGAAGCGAAAGGGTAAACCTCAAAGGGAACAGTGTCTTAATCATGCTCAGCAAACCAAACTGCTTAAAATTACAACCTACCTACCTGGCTAGAACAGAAACCCAGACTTCCTCTACGACTAAGGTAATTGATCAGGAAAAGACTTGGATTTCACTTTTAAGATAAGTGTCCCATTTTGTTACAAAAAACGTAAGTTGAATAATCTGTATATAACTGTGCACAATTACATGCACAAATAATGTGCTAATTGTATACTATAATACAATTTAATCAATTTGTAGACAATCAGCAACAGAATTCTTTTTTTATGTTTTTTTTCCAATTTTACTGAGAAATAATTGACTTACATCATTTTATAAGTTTAAGACATACAGTATGGTGATTTGATTATGATGGTTAGAAGTCTCTTCTAACTCACAACTGTCAATCTTTCAACTGCTGAAGTGCTTCAAAATTTAAAATTTCCCAATCTCTTAATCTTTTTCATGCTGTCAAAATGAACAGGGCTTTGAACAATTACTAAAGAGCACAAAGAAAAAGGTACCATCTAAAATGTAAATAAAAATTATATCATCATGTCACAGTTGTTACACACAAATCACTTCATGGAGATGAAAGGCAATGAGACATTATTAATAGTCCTCACTATTAACAATAAGTAAATAGAAACTGCTGGCCTAACACAAGGTACAATACAAGATTTTATACAAGAAGAACTAGGCATATAGCTTTCAAGTGACTTCTCATGTATATTAGAGGAAGTCAACACCAGGAAAAACAAAAAATCTGAGGCTCAGTCTAAGAACTTTATAAACTGAACTAGCTATACACATTATTTTTATGATATATAAATGTATGTAATGGCTGTTTTATTAAAGACACATGGCTGCTCCCTGCCTTTCAAAATCAAACTTGCCAAACCACCTCCCAAAACAGCCCTTTATATAGTTAAGTGACGACTGGAGGAATTTTGTATAAATAAATCTATGCCTTTTCTCCCCCATTAACAGAAACTGTACAGAAACAGACAAATTTAGAATACAAGAATTTTAAAAATCTGTCATACTGAACTTCAGATATTCAGAAAAACAGGCAGAATATCTAAAAACAAAAAAAATATAAATATATTCAGCTGATGTTTGCTTAAAAATATAAGAATATAGGTTAAGAGGAAAAAGGAAACTAAAAGTTAAATAAACTTTGCTTCAATACCAATGTTTAATTAAACTTTTTACTATGAGAGGCCTGTAGATTTACATGCAGTTATAAAAAAATTAATAGAGAGAGATCCCATGTGCCTTTACTCAGGTTTTCCAAAGGTGAACATCTTAGAAAATTACAGTTCCCTATCACAACTGGGACACTGACAGTGATACAATCAGTCAAGGATGCTCAATTCCAAAAATACAAGGATCCCACAAGCGTCCTTTTTTATAGCCATACCCACTTCCCTCCATCCCTATCTTCTACTGAACTTTTGGTAAGCACTAATGTTTTCTCCATTCCTATAATTTTTGTCATTTAAGGCATGTAAATGGAATTTTACAGTGTGCAGCCTTTTGAGATTGGCTTATTTCACTCAGCATAAATCTCTGAAGATTCATCTGCTGCTTTGCTGCTAAGTTGCTTAAGTCGTGTCTGACTCTATGCGACCCCACAGATGGCAGCCCACCAGGCTCCGCCATCCCTGGGATTCTCCAAGCAAGAACACTGGAGTGGGTTGCCATTTCCTTCTCCAGAAGATTCATCTAGGTTGCTGCAAATATCAGTAGTTCTTTCCTTTGCATTGCCGAGTAATATGTCATGATGCTACAGTATAAACGGACCATAGTTTAACTGTTCATCTCCTGCAAGATTACAGGGCTGTTTCCCGTTTGCTGCTATTACGAACAAAGCTGCTATAAAGTATGTAAAATACCTGAAGTAAGCTTTCTTTTCCCTGGGATAAATAAACATGAGTGCAACTGCTGGGTTACATGATAATTTCATGTTGAGTTTTTTAAACTGCCAAACTGTTTTCTAGAGTGACCTGCACCATATATGTGCCTATCAGCAATCGTGATGGTATTTGGTATAGTCACTATTGTAAAGGAGTGTAATGATGGTTCATGGTGGCTTTAATTCTTTTTAATAACTAATGATGCTAAACAAAAGATGTAACCAAGTGCTTAGTTTCCGTCTGTACATATGCACTGGTAAACTGTTTATTGTGTGTATTTTGTCCATACCATAACTGGATTGTTCACTTTTTTATGGTTGAGTTTGGAAAAGTCTTCATATACATTCTAGATACTAGTCCTTTTCGGATACGCCATTTGCTAACATTTTCTCCCACTCTGAAACTTGGCTTTTCACCCTGTTAACAGGGTCTTTTAATTTTGATGAGGTTCAATTTATCAATTATTTTCTTTTCGTGATAAGTGCTTTTGGAGTAAAGTCTAAGGACTGTCTACCTCTAGAGTCTGAGGGTCTTATATTTTTCTCAAAAGTTTTCTAGTTTTGCATTTTATATTTAAATCATAATACATTTTGAGTTACATTTTGTACAAAATGTGAGAAGTAACTCAAGGTTCACTATTTTGCTGTGTGAATATGCAACTATTCTAGCACCATTTGTTGAATTGCTTCTGTAACTTTGTCACACATTTTTATCTTTCTAAATTTTCTATTCTGTCCCACTGATCTATGTCGCCCTTTGTCAATTCCATACATCTTTTTTTTTAAGCTTTCTATTCAGCTATGTCTTATATATAACATCATTTGGTTTCAGATTAGATAGTACACATTGTGAAATGATCACCACAGTAAGTCCAGTTACCATCCATCACCACAAACTTAATTTTTAGGATGTATTCTCATGGCAACTTTCAAGTATTCTCTACAATATCACTGACTATGGTCAATACGCTGTACATTACACCTCCAGGACTTTTTGTCATTATTGAAAGTTTGCACCTCTTAACCCTCTTCACCTCATTAAACTTTAAAGCTTTTGCACTGCAAAGGAAACCGTAAGCAAAATGAAAAGACAATTTATAGAATGGGAGAAAATATTGCAAATGATGTGATCAATAAGGGCTTAATTTCCAAAATATACAAATAGCTCATGCAGCTTAACATCAAAAACCCCAATTAAAAAATTGGCAGAAGATATAAGTAGACATTTCTCCAAAGAAGACATGCAATGGGCACATGAAAAAATTCCCAACATCACTAATTATTAGAGGTGTGCAAATTAAAACTATGAAGTATCACTTCACACCAGTCAGTATGGCTACCATCAAAAAGTCTAAACATAATATCCTGGAAAGGGTGTGCAGAAAAAGGAACCCTCCTGCATTGTTAGTGGAAATGTAAATTTGTGCAGCCACTATGGAGAACAATCTGGAGGTTTCTTAAAACATTAAAAATAGAGCTACCATATAATCCAGCAATTCCACTCCTGGGCATATATCCAGAGAGAACTTTAATTCAAAAAGATACATGCACTCCGATGTTCAAAGTGGCACTATTTACAATAGTCAAGACAGAGAAACAACTTAAGTGTCCATCAACAGAGGAATGAATAAAGAAGATGTGCTATATACGTGTGTGTGTGTGTATATACACACACACACATAATGGAATATTGCTCATCCACAAAAAAGAATGAAATAATGCCATGTGTGGCAACATGAATGGATCTGGAGATTATCATACTAACTGAAGTCAGTCAGAGAAAGACAAACACTGCATGATATCATTTATATGCAGAGTCTTAAAAAATGATAGAAATGAACATATTTAAAAAACTGAAATAAACTCACAGACATAGAAAACAAACTTAGTTACCAAAGCAGAAGAGGTGGTAAACTGGGAGTTTAGGATTAACAGATACACAGTGCTATATATAAAACAAGCAACAAGGACTACTGTATAGCATGTGTGCTAAGTCGCTTCAGTTGTGTCCGACACTACGTGACCCTCTGGACTGTAGCTTACCAGGCACCTCTGTCTATGTCCTGGATTTTCCAGGCCAGAATACTGGAGTGGGTTGCTATTTCCTACTCCAGGGGATCTTCTCAACCCAGGGATCAAACCTGTGTCTCTTATGTCTCCTGCAGTGGCAGGTGGGTTCTTTGCCACTAGCACCATCTGGGAAGCCCACTGTATAGTATAGAGAACTATACTTAATATCCTGTAATAATTTATAATGGAAAATAATCTAAAAAAGAAAATATACATGTGTGTATATACACATGTATGTATATGTATGTGTCACTTTTCTATATACCTGAAACTGTCACAACTTTGTAAATCAAATATACTTCAATTAAAAAAACTAAAAACATCTGTATGTCTTCTTTGGAGAAATGTCTATTTAGTTCTTTGGCCCATTTTTTGATTGGGTCACTTATTTTTCTGGAATTGAGCTGCAGGAGTTGCTTATATATTTTTGAGATTAATCCTTTGTCTGTCTCTTCATTTGCTATTATTTTCTCCCAATCTGAGGGCTGTCTTTTCACCTTACTTATAGTTTCCTTTGTTGTGCAAAAGCTTTTAAGTTTCATTAGGTCCCATTTGTTTAGTTTTGCTTTTATTTCCAATATTCTGGGAGGTGGGTCATAGAGGATCCTGCTGTGATTTATGTCAGAGAGTGTTTTGCCTATGTTCTCCTCTAGGAGTTTTATAGTCTCTGGTCTTACATTTAGATCTTTAATCCATTTTGAGTTTATTTTTGTGTATGGTGTTAGAAAGTGTTCTAGTTTCATTCTTTTACAAGTGGTTGACCAGTTTTCCCAGCACCACTTGTTAAAGGGGTTGTCTTTTTTCCATTGTATATTCTTGCCTCCTTTGTCTAAGATAAGGTGTCCATAGGTAGACGTGGATTTATCTCTGGGCTTTCTAGTTTTCTGTTCCATTGATTCTTTTTGTTGCAATGGTGAATGGTACTGTTTCCTTAATTTCTCTTTCTGTTTTCTTTGTTGTGTGAATGATTTCTGTGTGGCTTTAGTAGTATAGTCTGAAGTCAGGCAGGTTGATTCTTCCAGTTCCATTCTTCGTTCTCAAGATTACTTTGGCTATTTGAGGTTTTTTTGTTATTTCCATACAAACTGTGAAATTATTTGTTCTAGTTCTCATTGCAACTGTTTATAATACCGTTGGTAGCTTGATAGGGATTGCATTGAATATATAGAGTGAAGTAAGCCAGAAAGATAAAGACCAATACAGTATATTAACGCATATATATGGAATTTAGAAAGATGGTAACGATAACCCTTTATGCAAAACAGAAAAAGAGACACAGATGTACAGAATAGACTTCTGGACTCTGTGTGAGAAGGCGAGGGTGGGATGTTTTGAGAGAACAGCATCGAAACATGTATATTATCAAGGATGAAAGAGATGACCAGCCCAGGTTGGCAAGTGCTCAGGGCTGGTGCACTGGGAAGACCCAGAGGGATCGGGTGGAGAGGGAAGTGGGAGGGGGGATTGGGATGGGGAATACATGTAACTCCATGGCTGATTCATGTCAATGTATGGCAAAAACCACTACAATATCGTAAAGTAATTAGCCTCCAACTAATAAAAATAAATGGGAAAAAAAAACTAAAAACAATGTGATAATAAAAAAAGAATAATTTTTGTTAAAAAAGAAATGTCCAAAATCAAGTGATTTTTAAAATACAAAAAAAATTCACCAATGTACCATTTGTTTTCCTGCTACAAAGTTAGCAAAAGAAAAAAGACAATACTCTATATTATTGGAAATATGGCAAAATCGCAATCCTAAATTCTTTTCTTAAGGAATGCAAATTATGATGACGTTTTTGAGAGATTAAGTATCAGGAAGCTAAAAATATGTCTGCCCTGTAACTCACTTTAATCATTTTACCTAAAGTAATCATCAGATGAGTGATTTTTTTAAAAAAATATTTAATATGTGCACAGTTGAAAGAACTCAGGTTCACATTCTTACAGTATGGGTTAGAACCCTGGCTTATTCCTAACTCTGTGATCTTAAGCAACTTATTTAATCTAAGTCTCAACTGCCTCACCTGCAAAATAGGAATATTAATATACACACTTGCTAGGATTGCTAGGAGGATAAAACAAGACAATGTATACAAATCAAACAAAACGATGCCTAGCATATACTAAGTTCTCAATAAATGGTAGACACTGACATCATCATCATCATTATTACTGTTTTTCATGACTATCATGATTAATTACAACATTAGATGAAGGAAACCTACATATTGAAAACAAAAACAATAATGCTGATCTGTATTTACTGACATGAACATATATTTGTGATAATGTACCTATTAAGGGAAGGGGGAAGCAAAGTATAAAGAAATGCACACAGTATAATTAAATTTATGTAAAACGTATATGAAATGTGTCCAAAGAATAATGTCTGTAAGAAAGTAGGCCAAAATTGTGGTGAAATTACCAGTAATTTGGTTTCTTAAAATTTTTCAAATTTTTAAAACAATGTACAATGACATTTAGGTGAAAAATAAATATCAAAGGCATCACAGTGTCCATGATCTCACCAGGTCAGGGCAGAAAGAGCCTAGAACAGACAGACTGGAATGATTAGTATAGAAACTGTCAGATCCTGAGATAAAGAACATAAGAAGAGAAAAAAAATAAGTGCTTTCTTCAAAGTTGATAGGTGAGAATAAAAGTGGTTCCTGTGCTATGTCTAGAGTTAGACAGGGTTAGAGTAACAGCTGGCACCTGGAAAGGAACTCACCATCCTGTAGCAATAAGAAAACCATAAAATTGATACTTTGGGGCCCTGCCATCTACCACTCTGCCTACAGACAAGGTGCCTGCCTATCTGAAGACTCCTCCCTATAAAAACCAAGTATGCAACTCTATAATAACTGTACCGGATGCCTGCAGACAACCGAAGATATCTGGCACTGTACAAAGTTTCAACAAAAGGTCTGTTTGAAAATTTCCCTGAAGAGAGTAAAAAAACTATGGCTGGAAAGAGGAAAATTCTTGCTCTTTTCTGAATGGGAGGGTCCAAGTGAAGCTTGATCCTGGAACAAACTGCACAATAACCTGGCATTATGAAGGGCTATTTGGCAACTCAAGGAAGGATGATCTATCCTAAGACTAGTCCAGAGTGAGCTTGGCTTTGCCTAACTTAGGGCTGGCAGCGATCCTTTTAAAACGATCACCAGCCTCTCCCCTCCTGAATTTCCCAAGCCAGGTTTAGAGTGAAGAGCAGAGAGTGAGCACAGGATAATTTCTAATTAAAAATAAACGCTTAGGATGAACTGCGCAGAAGAAACCCAGTGAGGCTGCAGTTTCACACGGCAGTTGCAGAACCCTGACATATCCAAAGAGACCTTGTATGACGACACTAACACATTATTAGAGTTCCTCATAAGCCAATACTCCTAATCCAAGGCCAAAATATTAAACGGATTTGTCTACCTTCTTTCTCTATTGCAGTCATTTTTCTAAGCCAATACATATGTGGTTTAATATGACTGAGTTTCTCCACATCCTTATATCTGATTTCCAAGGCTTTGCTAACATAAGAAGGAAAGCCATGACTATTATTTTCAAAAAAATTTTGTCCCCAAACTACCAAGAGCATTGCTTTCTTAATTAAGAATTTTATAATTTTTTTCTTTTTCCTCAAATTTTAGATACCAGATATGAATGCAAAACAATGTCAGTCTATTTTTTTTAGTACTATGTTCAGAATGTATAGTTATATAAAAAGTTTTTTTTACTTACTATACAATTTATGCCCCAGCAACAGAAACATTAATAATACAGAAAAGCAATAAAAGGTTTCAAATACAACACAAAAACAAACTTAGCTGCTATTTTTGCCAATCACTAGCACTGTGATCCACTGTTGCTGTTCAATTGCTCAGTCACGTCCAACTCTGCAACCCCACAGACTGCAGCACACCAGGCTTCCCTGTCCATCACCATCTCCCAGAGCTTGCTCAAACTTATGTCCATTGAGTCAGTCATGACATCCAACCATCTTGTCCTCTGTCATCACCTTCTCCTCCTGCCTTCAATCTTTCCCAGTATGAGGGTCTTTTCTAATGAGTCGGCTCTTTACATCAGGTGGCCAAAGTATTAGAGCTTCAGCTTCAACATCAGTCCTTCCAATGAATATTCAGGACTGATTTCCTTTAGAATTGATTGGTTTGACCTCTGTGCAGTCCAAAGGACCCTCAAGAGTCTTCTCCAACATCAAAGTTCAAAAGCATCAATTCTTCGGCTCTCAACCTTCTTTATGGCCAACTCTCACAAGACTACTGAAAAAACCATAGCTTTGACTATAGGAATCTTTGTCGGCTAAATAATGTCTCTGCTTTTTTTTTTTCATTTATTTTTATTAGTTGGAGGCTAATTACAATATTGTAGTGGGTTTTGCCATACATTGACATGAATCAGCCATGGAGTTACATGTATTCCCCATCCGGATCCCCCCTCCCACCTCCCTCTCTACCCAATCCCTCTGGGTCTTCCCAGTGCACCGGGCCTGAGCACTTGTCTCATGCATCCAACCTGGGCTGGTGATCTGTTTCACCATAGATAATATACATGTTTCGATGCTGTTCTCTCGAAACATCCCACCCTCGCCTTCTCCCACAGAGTCCAAAAGTCTGTTCTGTCTCTGCTTTTTAATATGCTATCTAGGTTTGTTACAGCTTTTCTTCCAAGGAGCAGGCATCTGTTTATTTCATGGCTGCAGTCACCATCTGCAGTGATTTTGGAGCCCAAGAAAATATAAAGTCTGTCACTATTTCCACTGTTTCTCCATCTATTTGCCATGATGGGACCAGATGCCATGATCTTAGTTTTCTGAATGTTGAGTTTTAAGCCAGCTTTTTCACTCTCCTCTTTCACCTTCATCAGGAGACTCTTTAGTTCCTCTTCGCTTTCTGTCGTAAGTGTGGTGTCATCTGCATATCTGAGGTTATTGATATTTCTCCCAGCAATCTTGATTCCAGCTTGTGCTTCATGTAGCCTGGCATTTCACATGATATAAACAGAGTACATGATCCATTAGGCAGTTCGATTAATCTTGCTGAACTTGCCTTCCCTCAACTACCAAGTCAATGTATGATGCTCACAATAAAACCTGTTTTTGTCAGACTGGTATCCTAAACTTGAAAGAATGCAGCAGTTTGGACACTGACTGTAGAATATCTTAAGCTATAGGTAATATTTGGAGAAGGGAATGGCAACCCACTCCAGTATTCTTGCCCAGAGAATTCCAAGTACAGAGGAGCCTGGCAGGCTACAGTCCATGGGGTCATAAAGAGTCAGACACAACTGAGCAACTAACACACGCATAGGTAATACTGTCAAATGGAGAAAAAAGACAAAAACTATCCTTCCTTCTAATGAGGATTAAAGTTCGATCCTTCTCTATTTTCATATTTGTAAGAACTTTGAGAAGATAGATATAGCTCTAAAAGTTAACCTGGATCTTCCATGCTTGCCATTTTCACAAAGTATATTTCATATAAACCACAAGCAACAAATAATTTTAATTACTCTGATAAAAGATAAAATAAACTATGCTTCAGGTTTTAAAAAGCATATAACAAAATTACATGGTATAAGACGGTATGCAATAAAGCATTTGTTAAGCATGCCTCTTTTACTTCATCAAATCCTAAATCCAACTCCTACCTTTCTAAGACTCTTAAGTGGAGCTTATTTTTATGAAGTATGGTGGTGCTAGTGGTAAAAAATCTGCCTGCCAATGCAGGAGACATAAGAGAAACGGGTTCAATCCCTGGGTCAGGAATATCCCCTGCAGGAGGGCATGGCAACACATTCCAGTATTCCTGCCTGGGAATCCCATGGACAGAGGAGCCTGGTCAGCCACAGTTTATGCATTGCAGAGTCAGACATGACTGAAGCGACTTAGCATGCAGGCAGAAGCAACCACTGTACCTAGTATATGCTTTATAAAAACAATTTTAATGTCCTATTTACTATTCTCAACAACTCTTTAAAGTATATTTTCTTACGACTATAAGAAAAGCTATGGCTTCCCTGATACCTCAGTTGTTAACAGAATCCACCTGCAATGTGAGAGACCTAGGTTTGATCCCTCATTTGGGAAGATCCCCTGGAGAAGGGAAAGGTTACCCACTCCAGTATTCGGGCCTAGAGAATTCCATGGACTGTATTTAGTCCATGGGGTTGCAAAAAGTCAGATAGGATTGAGCGACTTTCAGACTTTCCTTGTCAAAGTACACTGATAGTAAGACAAATCTGTCTGATACCAGCTCATGCTGTTTCTATTATACCCTTTTCTATACAGGCTTTTCAGTCTAGTTCCACAGTCTCTACTTCCAGGAATCTAATAAAGGCAGCTTTTTTATTCTCCACCAATGAATGGATGAAGATTTTCTTATGGAACTCTCCCTTCCACCAAATTAAACTTTTTTTAAGACTAAGTCACACTAAACTAAACCACAGTGGATCTATGGTAGGTAGACAGATCCACTGTGGTTTCAGGGAACTTCAATCAAGTTGTTTTAATGAAAGAATGTTTTATCCATGGATTGGAGATGAAAAGCTTAAACGAAAAACAAAAACTTGCTATTCATATCATTTACATCTCTTTCCCACTTTAAGAACAAGTAACTTCTCAATGACATTTATGTTTACAAAGGTGCTGAGACTTTCAGCAAGTAACTTTTCTTTTTTTTTTTCCAAAGAAAGAAATCCCTGATGTATCTCTTCAGAATCTGGAGTATTAACTGGTTTAAAACTCACCCTTAAAGAATGAAATGTACCAGCAATAAATATTTGTTGAATGAATAAAGTAGACTGCATTAAAGCATTACTTGATTTTTGGTATACTTGTTTTTCTTTGAAAGGTTGACTTTTAAAAAGAATGTATGGTGATTAAAATTCACTGTAGGAATACAAATGCGTACACACTCTTTGCTTTAAGTTTGACCAAAGTCTTTTCTATTTTGATTCTCTAAAACAGATAAGAAAAGCCACTTTGTGTGGCTTGACACATACACCAAAGATCTTAAAAAGAACTACTAGTTTTCAAGTTGTAGAAGTTATGTGGCAATTTTGTCAAGATTGTCAGGGTAAATATAGTTCTATAGTAAATTCCCAGCAGACTTTTGATAAATGCTAATGGAATTTATCTGATAATGTGACATGTGGGTAGAAGCAATTTAAGAGTATTGTAATAGGGTATCACTTGCAAAGAACTGACTTTATAATACTACCCCAGTTCAAAATTAACTGTTGAAGTATACAGTATTACACATTTTAATTTTTTTCTCTTTTATATTCCATTCCTAACTTCACTTTCTTTATCAACAGAAACACCCATCTTACTATATATATGACCTGTTATTCAAATGAATCTTTCATAGCTATTTATATAAAAATGCATCTTTGAGGTATGTACAGTACTAGTTTATGCATTAATTTTAATTTATATAAATGATACTGAGCTATCAACTGTATTGTTTCTTACTTTGATCTTCAGCATTGTATTCCTGAAATCTTTATAGTATATTGTTATATATAAGTATTATTCATCATTTACAGTGCTTGGTATGTGTTTCATATTACATTCAATCATCTATAAGTACCAATTTTACGCACCTAGTTCCTAGGTAATGAATACCTAGATTGCCTCCACTATTTGCCACTCTCAACAATGCCAAAATAAACCCTCATAAATGAATTCTTGTGGAAATAAAGGAGAGTTTTTTGTGGGATAGAGGCCATCACAACGTGGCAGCCTCAAGTCTTGACAGTAAGTCACTAGCCTATACCTTACAGCACAGCAACTTTGATGAATTAAAAAGAGGATTTTAACATTACCACAGTCTTTCTATTGTGATTACTATAGGAATTTCATTGACTTAACTAATAAAATTAGGGAGAAACCGACAATTTTGCAATGTTCAGACATTCTGTTAGAAGAGTATCTCACTATTCATTTATTCAGTACTTTCTACACCTACATGTCCTTTAATAGAAATTTGAAACTTTCATCATAAAGTACTTGCACATTTTTCAGGTTAATTTCTATCTAACCTATTAAAGGGTTTATTTATTTTCAACTGTATCTTCTTGATGAGTATAATTGATTTAAAGAACTGCTATTGGGTATGTTGTATAATTTTTTTAATCTATCTTTTCCTCTTTTTTCCTTGGTCTAGAACCTTGGGAATAAGGATCACGAGGCTGGCATGTATTTGCCATGCCCAGTATTTGTCTTTGTCTTCTTCTTGACTTATTGGAAATCACTGTAAAGTTTAGTCATTAAGTATGATATTTGCTGTGGATTTTTCATAGATTCCCTTTACCAAATTTAAATACTTCTATACATACTGGTTGGAGAAGGAAATGGCAACCCACTCCAGTGTTCTTGCCTGGAGAATCCTGGGGACTGAGGAGCCTGGTGGGCTGCCGTCTATGGGGTCGCACAGAGTTGGACACGACTGCAGTGACTTGGCAGCAGCATACACACTGGTACTCATCTCATGTCTTATCTATCTCACTTTTTTTCTTTTTTTCAAGGAAGTTATTTTATTTGACCTTACTATTTTATTCTAGCCTATTCTACTTTATGCTGTACTGCACAGCATGGGGGATCCTAGTTCCCATAACAGGTATCGAACCCACACCACCCTGCATTTGAAGCAGGGACTTTTAACCACTGAACCAACAAAGTAGTTCCAGTATATCAATTTTTCTTGAATATAAGAATATGTCTCATTTTTTTTATCTCTCCTCAAAGTATAAGACATAGTAAAAACAATATTCTCAGATTGATTGGTCTTTTTCCTAATAAGCTCATTGCAAAGATGTGTCAGTACAAGGTAACAAAAAACAAAAAAAGAGAGAGAGAGGGAAAGAATGATAATTACCTTTCTGGCTTCCTATTGTGGAACTCACCTTATCCAGATGAATATGATTCTTCCTGGCTAAAATCCACGCTTCCACCCTCTGCTTAAGCAATTCCATAGCAGGAGTTTTTTGTTTCTCTCCTCCCTTAAAGTTGCCCACAACTTCATTCCTCATCAGGACTGTTCCCTGATGGCGTCTCAAGTCACAGAAGTCCCTACAGCCCTGAAAAGTATCTATACCACAGTTGAGACTTCGAGAGATTAAAGACTTTCCCAAATTCAGGTATGCCACTAACACCAAATATGACTTACCTAATGAAAGGCAAACTAAATCCAAACCATGGAGATATGATGACAAAAGATGTTAATACTGCCACAATCACTTACAGAGCTCCAACACTAGTATATACAATGAAGATTTAGCTTCAGGCTTCTAAAAAATAAAGCCATCTGTAGGGCACTGCAATATTTATATCTTGGCAGACTTCCCAGGGCATGAAAGAACCAATATTTTCAAAGATACAGCCAGACAGTCATCCGAAAAATCTCCTCAGTCTATTCTCAAAGCACCATGCACTGAAGATTTCAGCAACAAAAAGTAATCTTCACAAAGAAGTATTAAACATGCACTGCACCATTTTACACTTACTCAGAATTTTATAAATTATTAAATGTTCAAGATTAGAGATGAGTTCTTTCTTTCATATTTTACAGCTCACGCAACTACCATGACTTACTTCCCTGTAGCTAGAATATTTTTTAAAAAAAATGTAAACTTTCCCCTAAGATTTCAGTAGCTTATATAAAAGTTCTAGCAGGATTCATGAGAATACTACACTCAAGATTTCTGACCAATAATCATTATTGTTACAAATGTCAGCTTGTTATTAAGATTATCTAGATGCTCAGAAATATTCATTAAGATTACAAATTGATTCATAAATGATATACCACTTTGACACAAACTGATGGTATTTTTGACATGTGCTAATCATCGTCAAAACTGGAAAAAAAAAACTGAAGGTATAATAATTGTGGTTGATTAGTTTTTATATAAAAATGTTAAACATACTAATACTAGAAAAGACCAAGATCGCTTCATATAAGAGAGAGGAGAAAAAATACTCAGAGTTCATATATGATGAGCAACAATGTTCAACAGAGATATAATGCAAGCAACAAATGTTAGTCACATATGCAATTTTTAAATTTTCTAGAGGCAATAGTAAAAACGTGATATAAAACTTAATAATGTGTTAATATGTATATATAATTAACATTTAATAATATACAAAATATATCTAAAATATCATCTCAATATGTAATTAATTGGAACGATTGATACTGAAGCTGAAGTTCCAGTACTCTGGTCACCTGATGTGAAGAACTGACTCACTGGAAAAGACCCTGATGCTGGGAAAGATCGAAGGCAGGAAGAGAAGGGGATGACAGAGGATAAGATGGTTGGATGGCATCACCGACTCAACGGACGTGACTTTGAGCTAGCTCTGGGAGTTGGTGATGCACGGGGAAGACTGGCGTGCTGCAGTCCATGGGGTCACAAAGAGTCAGACACAACTGAGCAATTTAAATGAACTGAACTAATTAATATAAAAATTACATATAAAATAATTTTCACTCCTTTGTTCACACTAAGTCTTTGAAATCTGATGCATACTTTATACTTATATCTTGATTCAGCCTATCCATCATTTCCAGTGCTCAAAAGCCACATGTGGCTGATGGTTACCATACTAAACACCACAAGTCTAAATCATCCAAAATGAAAATCCAACTCAAAGGCAGAAGGCTGGATCATGTACTCTGTATACAATAAGTATGCAATAAATATTTATTGAATGGATAAATGAACCAAGTGAGTAAAGTAAGACAAAAACCCTGAAGCAACAACAACAAAAATACAACACAAGCACAAAAATGGAAAAATAAGCCATCAAAGCCAACACAAAAATTTCTATGTGAAATTTTCTGCATCAAGTAGCTCTGGCCTGTTATACTATTATTATAGTTCTTAAGTTATAGGAACAGAGCTCTAGGGATAAGCCTCTTGAGTTAGGGTTAGACATTAGATGAAATAATGACTCTTAGGTCATGACCAGAAGAGCCAGTGAAATACAACAACGTCTCACTAAACCTCAAGTACCATTTTCCTGTTAATGGGATAAACTCAAAGTATCTAATTCACTAGAACACACCACTATCCATAAAACTGAAGCACAAAAGCTGTACCCAAAGCCCAGAATAAGTGTAAGACCTCCAGCTGACAAAACAGCCTGCCCAAAACTGCTTGATTTACCAGTAAAGCAAAGAAAAGGGAAAAAAGGGGGGGAGTGGTATCTAATATACTTCTTCTGCCATGTTATTTTTACTCCCCATGATGACAAGACCTTTGTGAGCAGGCAAGGGAGTTGAGAAGAGAGAACTCAATCTCTGCAGTCCAGGCTGCTTCACATTTTTCAGAAATTACTGCATGTTCAAACAATGGAATATTTGTCAAAGTACAACTTGATCACCAGAATTCATCTGTTTTTCATAACCACATTTGACCTAAACTGTGCTGACTAAACAAGGTGCCCTGTGTTTCATAGTCTGGAAAATGTGGCTCCCACCATCGTTTTCAGACCGCACTAAAAACCTCTGGCCCCTAGACTACAGCCACTTGGTAACTAAGTGCATTCAGATTAGGCCAAAGATGATGTCTGCTGGCTTCCCTTGTTACATCAACCACAGATTTTCATTTTCAATTCATGTGTTGGTTAAATGCTCTCTTTCTTTTTTAATAGATATCAAGATAGAGTAAAGAAGCTACCAAATCTTTTATATTTTTCTCTCGCTATGGGCTATGTACATGCATATAAGTTTACATACATAAACACATATACTCATTTAACTTTTCATTTGGAAGCAATTTCAATTTATAGAAAAGTTAGAAAGATAGTATCGAAAAACACCCATATATTCCACCCAGATTTACCTACTGTTAATGTTCTGCCCCACATTCTTTTTCATGTGCTCTTTCTGCACATATTTTTCCTTAGCCGTTTGAATGTATGTAATATACAGATCTCTTTCCTTCTAAATACTTCATTGTGTATTTTCTGAGAATAAGAATAATTTCTTACATAATAATAGAACATTTATCAATTTCAGAAAAATATGACATTTTCCTAACCTACTGTCCATGTTCTAATTCTGTCAATGGACCCAAAAATGTTCTTTATAGCATGTTCTCCCTCAAGCACAGGATTGAATATGGGACAGGGATCAGTAAACCACAGCCCATGGGTCAAATACGTCCCATTATCTGTTATGCAAATAAAGTTTAATTAGAATACAGCCACACTCACTCATTTACACATTGTGTCTGGCTGTTTTTGAGTTGTAACAATAAACTTGAATGGTTGTGACAGAGACCCTGTGGCCTTCAGAGCTTTTTTTTTTTTTTTTTAATTTTTTTTTAAAATTTATTTATTTTTTCAGTGGGTTTTGTCATACATTGACATGAATCAGCAATAGATTTACACGTATTCCCCATCCCGATCCCCCCTCCCACCTCCCTCTCCACCCGATTCCTCTGGGTCTTCCCAGTGCACCAGGCCCGAGCACTTGTCTCATGCATCCCACCTGGGCTGGTGACCTGTTTCACCCTTCAGAGCTTTAAATACTTATTATCAGGCCCTTTTGAGAAAATGTCTGCCAATCCCAGATCTAGATCATTTAGTTAGTTCTCATGTTTTCTTTAGCTTCCTTTAGTCTAAAATAGTTTCTAAGCATTTGTTTATCTTTTATGACTGATATTTTTGAAAATTTTTCTCTCTCTCACTTTCACTCTTTCACTCTTTCTTTCTTTCATAATTGAATGCTCCTCACTTGAAGTTGCTATGATGTTTCCTTGTAAATGAGATTTAGGATATATACTCCAGGTCAAACTAGTACATCCCTCTCAGGGCTTCTCATTCAGAGGCACTCAATGATCCTCAATTACGATGTTAATTTTGATCACCTGGCAAAGGTAGTGTCTAGTTACAATTTTTGTTTTGCTATTAATAAACAATCTTGGGGAGACAATTTAAGACCACACAAATAAACTGTTTTTACCAATTATCCCAATAAATTTAGTATCTATTGATGGTTTCTACCTGAGTAAGCCTTTATTATAATGACTGCAAATGAAGAACCATTAAGAATCTGAGATTTACCCACTTACAAGCCAATAAATTAGCATGCCACAGTTTCATGGATGCTGCTGCTGCTGCTGCTGCTAAGTCGCTTCAGTCGTGTCCGACTCTGTGCGACCCCATAGACGGCAGCCCACCAGGCTCCGCCGGCCCTGGGATTCTCCAGGCAAGAACACTGGAGTGGGTTGCCATTTCCTTCTCCAATGCATGAAAGTGAAAAGTGAAAGTGAAGTCGCTCAGTTGTGTCCAACTCTTCGCGACCCCATGGACTGCAGCCCACCAGTCTCCTCCATCCATGGGATTTTCCAGGCAAGAGTACTGGAGTGGGCTGCCATTGCCTTCTCCGTCATGGATGCTAGTAGAAGGCAAAAAACCACAAAAACAAAAAACTGGATCCCTGAATCAGAGACAAAGGACTTCATTACTAGTATCAACAGCAGCAGCCAGGGTATCAACATTTATACTTGCACCAGTTCCCAGAGTCCCAATTTCCACACATCAATGGGAAAGAATCTAGATTTGTTCTAAAGGAGAGAATCCCTGAGTGTAGAGAACCAAGATATTTTTACTCCATAGAAAAACACTATCTCAATCTTTCAAACTTGGAAGCACACCTGCATTTTTCTCTGAGCAGAGACATTATCCCTCCTTTATAAATCTGTTGACTACACAAACATCCCTGAAAACACAGACCAGAACAAAGTCAGTGCCTCTGCTCACAAGATGTAGAAAGATACAAGACACCCATAATTGCCTCCCATCAGTCAAGATGCAGCATCCTACTATGAGTAAGATCACAGCCTTCTTCTCTATTTGTATATGTACTTAATGTATATGTACTTAATACACCTGTTTATTATCAGTATAGATTCATGGTTTTCTGATATTTCCCCAAAGAAAATACTTATACTCATAAATTTTTCAATTTTTCACTAAGATTTTAAAGCCCAACTATACTTTATTGTATCATTTGATGGAAGAAATTATGTTTGTGAATTTCTGAATAATGTAGGAAACTTCAGAAAGACAAGAGGCCAAATACAACTAAAACTTAAGATTTAAGTGTCCTCAGGGCCCTCCTAAAAACCTGAATAATAGCTAAAAAAAAAAATCACAAGTAGCTGCTATTGATTGCTTAAGCCCAAAACCAGTTGCAGCCAACTGTGGTCTACTGTGGACTATTCACTCTCTCATAGATACTGGTTTCAATGGCATTTCTTATGTTACAAGAGAGGGATTTAAAAAAAAAAAAAAAAGGAGACATGATTTTCATGGAAGAAAAGGAACTGATCTTACTGTTTAAGAAAGGAAAATGTTCACACCCTACAACTATGGTCACTAGGCTTCCCTGTAACATGGTTCTGGACAACCAGAGTGAGAATTTTGACACATAGGGTCATACAAGAATTGAGAATACAGAATTGTTAAAGTATATAGCAAAGAAAATGCTGAAAAAGAAAAACAAATTAAGATAGACAATAAATACAAAAGGCTTTCCCACCACCATTGCTATTTGCGATCATTACTGACAGGAAACCAAGTCTAGTCCCTAACTGTAGTGGAATAAGAAAAACCATGGGTTAATTAGGTTTATAAATTTCATATAATTATTCTCTACCAAATTAGAGTACAAGATAATTTACTTATTAACACTTTTAAGTGCTTAGAATAGGGCATCACACAAAGTATGATAAATTTAGCTGCTTTAATGATAATGAAAACTGATGGAGGAAAGAACACAAGACAGAAAACTTATTTCCAGTTTTTTGTCTCAGTTCTGCTATTTAGCAATAGGTGACTTTAGATGAGTAATTCAACTGCACTAGGCCAAGGTTTCCCCCTCTGTGAAATAAGATGATTAAAAGAAAAGGTATACAAAGGTCTTTCTCCTCTTAATATAGCATGGCTTTTAATCTGTAGGATAGAATTTTTATAGAAGTAACATTAAATGGGGCTTACATGGCAGCTCAGTGGTAAAGAACCCACCTGCCAGATGCGGGTTCAATCCCTGAGTTGGGAAGATCCCCTGGAGGAGGAAATGGCAACCCACTCTGGTATTCCTGCCTGGGAAATTCCATGGACAAAGGAGCCTGGTGGGCTATTGTCCATGGGGTTGCAGAAGAGTTGGACATGACTTAGCAAGTAAACACCACCAACATTAAATGCGGATGGGCTGTGAGAGGAATTGTATGGGTTTTCTTGAGTTGTTTCTTATATCTGCATATGTATTACACATGCATCAGTCTAGTTTCTAGTCCCTTCCTCCACCTGCATCACATCCTTATAAGAATTTGGTGATAGAAGATGGGGGTGAGCAGAACATGTACAAGTTAGAAGGAGAAATATTTCTTTTAAGATCTAGTTAGTATGCCAGGTACTTTTTTTAACATATACTCTTTCACTTCATTCTCACAGAAACACTGAGAGATAAACACTCTTATTTGCATTTTTAAATGGGAAACTGAAGCTGTAAGAAGTTAACTAACACATAAAGATCAAGATCTAGATTCAAGCTTGTCTGATGTGTTCCCAATGTTTTGTTTTTAAATTACAAAATAATTCATCATTTTTGCAGAACCTTTTATTTTTTGACTGAAGCTACTGTTTTCTTGACAACAGAAACAGACAGAGATGGGATGCAGCTTTTACACTTTGGCCTTGGCACCTGCTTTCTTTCTGAAATATGAAAATGATCCACCTTGCAAAACCGAAGACACATTACGTGCTAAAGAAGGAGAACTGCAACAACTAAAAGAACCTAAGTCTTAATGACAGTGTAAGTCACCATACCAATAGTGAATTGCCTACAACTGGACTTCTTTATCATATATAAAGAAACAAACTCTATATTAATTTAAACCATTATGCTTGGGTTTTAGAAACACATTAACAAACACAATCTGTACTGCTACAAACATCATCATTAAACATTATAAATGACTTAGTTTTTCACATCTAAAAAATAAGTTAACATATCTTACACTTCGTTTTAGGACAAGAAAAAACTCCAAATCTTCAGTGATAACACTCTATATAATCAATAGGTTAACTATATTAATTTCAATTAAAACATCTAAATCTTACTCTATGGCATATTTTATTCCTGATCTTAGGGGGAATGCTTTCAGTTTTCCACCACAGTCCTTTTATTTTTTACAGTATTTTCTTGACATATTTTGATGACATTTGTTCATTTATTCATTCTAAAATTATTTGCTAAGCTCCTTCTGTGAGGTGGGAATAAAACAGTATTCTGAGATTTTCAGAAGTTTTGGTTAAAGACACTGAAGAAAGAAACTAAACTGCCTACATTCCCTGAGAAAGTCAGGGGTATGGACAAGCAATTCCACACCAATATGAAAGTCCTAGACTACTTAACCTAACGATTATGATCTGAGTTTTGGAATCAGAAAAAGAGAATCCACTTCTATTTCAAACTCAGGTTTTTGAATGCCCCACAATTCTCAGCAGTAAAGAATCTGCCTGCAATGCAGGAGACAGGTTTGATCCCTGGGTCAGGAAGATCCCCTGGAGAAGGAAATGGCAACCCACTCCAACGTTCTCTTGTGAAATCCCATGGACAGAGCAGCCTGGTGGACTATGGTCCATGGAGTCACAGAGTCGGACATGACTAAGTGAGTGAGCCTGTATGCATGGCCACACAATTTAAAATAAATCCATTTGTATTCATAGGTGAAAAACGAAGTCTTCATTACACCTGGTACAACCAATCACAGATAAACATGAGCTCCAGTATTTGCTTCTGATTAGAAGATCATTTTGGCACATGTAATGTACATAAATGAATGACTAAATTTCACCCATAAAACAAAAGGAAATTCCTCCCGTACCTGCCCTCTTACTTAGATCACAAGTTTCTGGCAACAATTATTTATGCCCCCCTCTAGAATTCCCAACTATTAGGGCAACATATTCAACTAAGTACCTAGTATAGAAGCCATTTTAGAGAAACAAACAAAACAAACTAAAAAATTTAAATTTAAAAACAGAAAAATACCTGGCCGTCACAACCAAGAAAGAAGGAAAAGGAAGAAAAAGATATAAGAGATCTGGATATATGAGATGAGGGAAAGAAGACTATAAATGCCAAATCGAGATCACAGCAATGAAGAAATTTGGCATAATTAATAGGAAGAAACATCAAAAGAAGAAAGAAAAGATGAAACATGTTTCAGGAAAGAACTGCTTGTGCAAAGGCATCGTTATGAAAGAACACTGGGGTCTGTACATCTGGAGCAGGCAGGAGGAAAAGAGCACTAAGAATGAGGTAAGAGAGATAAGCCAAGGATACAACAAGGAAAACTATACAGACCAAGTTAAGTAGTTTACTTTACTCTGAGAACAATGAGAAACTAACGTATTTAAAGCACAGTTTTTATATGATTTAAACTGTGCTTAGAAAGATGACTGTGTGTTATATGGAAAATGAATTATTTCTTGTTCATTTTGTCAGGACTTAAAAAACAGTTACATTATTGTGGTATCTAAAGCTGTTTAAGTGAGATATTCTTGTTTTAAAAAACGTAAGCACACTTGAGAAGTTCAATGTTCCCAAAGTAAGCATTCTGAAAAACAAACACAAGCATGTCTAGGAAAAAAAACAGTTTTAGTCACTTTTTTTTGCCTCTTGTTTTATTCAAAGCCAAATGATATGTATGCCCATGGGTAATAAGGTCACCAGGTTAAAAGAGCATTATGACAATTATAAAAAGTTAGATTACAGCTACTACAAACCAGGACCCATTAGCCCATACTACAGGAAAGTTATCGTGATACATGGCTTTTCCTGTGCCCTTATCAATGCAGTGCACAAAGTCTCACCCTCGGCTTTTCTCTGTGGTCTATGCAGTGTTTATGCCTATCTACCCTCCCCAGGCACCGGTAGGTCAGTAAAACTAGGAGGCACTGAGATATGGCCAGAGAGTGACGAGACAATCTGTTACGTGTCAAAGATGGACTAGGAGTCACCAAGCATTTCAGGGCAAAACTTTCCACATTAAAAAATATCGCTAAAGAAAATACTTAAAATACATTCTTATTGCTCAGAAGTACTCAAGGTCACCATGGAAACAATCAGGAAAGCTTTCAGCTCTGTTCTAACAGTATAAAGATTTGAAAATAGTACCTACTCATTTCAAATTATGGTTCTCAGGAAGGCATTTTGATTAAAAATTCAACTTTCTTTTCTTACTTCCCAAAGTAAGTATATATATTTCAACTAAACATAATGAATTTTAAAAACAAACAAAAAACAGACCTCTTCAGAGTCTCTTACAAAGGAGCTTTTCTCTAGACCCATCAAATTATAAATTTTTTGATCGCCAAAAAGTTTGATGATCAGGAAACATCCTGATCATCTTTACATATTTCACTGAATTAGGAAATGCTTCCTTGAGTGAAATATAACATTTTTATTTTCAGATCTCAGAATATACTTGAATACTAGTGTGAACTGTGAAAAACCCAAGATAGAAATAAAGTACACAGAGTTTCAAAGACATTTGAAATAGGGCCCCCCTCCTTTTTTTCCAACTGAAAAAAACAGATCAACTGATAAAACTGGGGTTCCCCAGAAAGACAGCTCCAGAAACAACTGTAAGGAGACTTAGATCCCATTTGCCTCTGACAAGGCTGAAATTCTATATCCACAATTTCCAATTCTGTGTGAGAGGCAAAATCAACTGATATTTCCCTCTCTCTGTACCACCATCTTTGCGAAAGTCAAACAAGGAGAAAAATAAAAACAAAAACAACCTTATCTACTAACTCGAAGCACCAAGAATTTTGCATATAGGCGTTATCCATTTATTTTTATTTCTACCATTGCAGTAATATCAATAAATGACTGTACTTGTATTTATATCCAAACCAAAATTTAAATGTTCATTCAAGTTTCTTTGTAAGAAATTGAAAGAGTTTAAATAATAGATTTTTACTAGTTAGATAAATTAATACAAATCAATTGTCTTTGTTCAAAGTAGAATCAGGATTTTACAAACTAGGCTAGAGTAAAAAGTACAGTCAATTGTAACGAAAACTAAACAATCAGTCAGCGCTTTACTTATTAGAATTCACTGAAATGGCAACCCACTCCAGTATTCTTTCCTGGAGAATCCCATGGCTAGAGGATCCTGGCAGGATTCAGTTCTTACGTTTGCACAGAGTCCGACATGACTGAAGCACCTTAGCAAACACACACACATTGCCAGGTCAATGATTTGTGAAAAGCACTGTCAAAAGCTATGTGAGGTTGATACATAAATAGCTTTTTTTTTTCATTTGCTAATCAATTATCTTAAAATCAAGGTGTAGCAGAGATGTTTTGTTTTTTTAAAGGGGGTTTCATTTTTAAAAATAACAATTTAAAAATCTGACCATCAAAAATATACCCCATCCTTCAGATTTCCTTTAAGTCTATGTTCTAATTGTTTCTACTAAATTTGTTGTTACTGTTTAGTCACTAAGTCATGTCCAACTCCTTTGCAACCCCATGGATTGTAGCCTGCCAGGCTCCTCTGTCTAAGGTACTTCCCAGGCAAGAATACGGGAGGGGCTGTCATTTCCTTCTCCAGGGGATCTTCCCGACCCAGGGATCAAACCTGTGTCTAACGCATTGGCAGGCAGGTTTTTTACTGCTGAGCCTCCAGGGAAGCCCTCTACTAAATTCACTTGGCAGTTAAAGTACCTTTTGATAAAAGCACAGAAGTAAGAAGCATAAAACCTTACCTCTGGTAGCAATAAAAGAACTATTTCAGACTGAGCTTAGTCTCTACCAAGTGAGGTATTTCCCTCATATTTACCAAATGAATGAGTCACTTATTTGATGTAGTCAAATTTGCATATAGCACTATGAGACTGCTGAACAAAGTATTAGATAAAATCCAAGATGATAAAATTATAAATACAGGCATAAACTACAACACTTCAACGACCACTACTCAAAAGGATCTTTAAGTCTAACCTTGAGAATGCCAAAACTAATTATTTTTCTTTAATTCAAAATTTCAGACTCTTCAAATATTTATTCCTCAAGTACTTCAAGTACTTCTATATAATAGCCAATTGATACCACAAAGTTCTTTAACTGATTTCATTAAATAATTCCCTTGAGATCTCAGAAAACTTGTGTCACTTACAACTGCTTATATTTTTTCCTTTTTCCACTCTCCAAATCCTTTCCTTACTATTAGTATAATCTGTGGTTACATGACCATGAATTTTGTAAGTTCTCCCAGCTGCCAGTACAGGCCATACCAGTAGAAATCCTCAGATTATAAAGAGAGACACAGTTTTCATATTATTTCTAACTCTCTGCTCTGTATCCTTCTAAGTTGAAGAATTCAGGGGGACACAAGTATTAGTTTAGATGCCGACGCTAACTTTACTCTTAACAGAAAAACAGGTCCACCCACTTGCCATGTATAATGGCTTCCCAGGGAATAAAGATTTATGACAAAGAAATAAGGTTACTTTGAAACATGCTTTTAAAGTTAGATCTTGGCAAGGTTTTCAAGTCTAAGAAAAAGACAAGGTGGTAGGGAGTCCTTAGGGGGCTTATAAAAGAGGATACTCAAATGGAATTGGGATAAGCTACTCTGGGGCATAGGTCTGTAGCCAGCAGATACCTGAAATCTAACTCAACTTGTAGTTCCCTTTAGATGAATTATTCTTTCTAGGTCTTTGGATGCGACTCAGGAGTTAGGGAAGCCTCTGAAATTCTAAGCAGAATACAAAGTGCCTGGACATATGCACATCTTGTCTGGGGAAAGGGTTCTCAGCTTTCATCTAATTCTCAGAGGCCTCCTGCTGAAGAGAGTTTTTAAAAATACCACACTTGTAGTATTATGTTGCCTTTATAATAATGAATTCACTGCACAACAGCATTCTTCTTTCTTTATATCTTAGGCAGTTTTACAGTATCCTTTAGCAACTGAAGGACAATTATACGAAACTAAGGTTCTGATGATTTATGTACTACTGAGGGGTTACTGCCTACTAAAAAAAAAATCCATATATTGCTATAATTGCTATCCCTGGACCCAAGATGTCAGAAATGTTTAAAATAATTTTTTTCATTATAGTATAACACACATGCAGAAAAGTACATAAATCAAAGGTAAACATTTGTCAACATTTTTTAATCTGGTAATTTTTTAAATTATTAATGAGCAGATGATATAGATCACTGACAACCAACATACCACAAGAAGATTATAAATCAGGCCCACAAACTAGGGGTTATGGTTATATTTACAGATTTGCTCCCCTAGTATCTTAATGATACCCAAGATCCTTGTTATGGGGCATAACCCTTTAAGTGAGAGGAAGGTGAGTGAGCAACGAATCTGAAGAAGAGTCAGAAAGATGGAATAGTACATAGAGAAGCTTGAAGTACATACAAATCTTTGTCCAAGTTGACTGGAATTCAAGGCTTGAAGCCCATAAACATGGCAGACATCACTGGATTGATCAGATGTTTTTAAAAAAATCTGCAAGACAGACTGGTTTCTGTCTTCAGTAGACAACTATCCATCTTTTAAACTAAAACTACACAATGTACAGAATCTCAGATTATTATCATTCATCATTCTCCTTTCAATTAAATTTTTAGTTTATGCTATTTTCTCTCCTCCTAAAAAATTATCCTTAATGACTGTGAGATGTCTTATATCCTATCCCTTACCTGCCCATTTCTAAACTGTACAGGAAGATTTAAATAGTATAAGCTGTTTAAAACAATTCTATAAAATATACCTACCTTTGCTTTGTACACTTCCATTTGCATTACTACACCAGGGATCAAGTCTCAATTAACCACTATCTGACCCTTGTTCACTTTCTTCCCTCCCCTCCTCCTGCCAAAGTTTGCCCTTCCTGCCAAAGTTCAGCACTTCCTAGAAAAGTCTCACAGCCTGTTTGATATTGTACTTCACTTTAGTCACCAAAGGAAGAATTTACAGGTGCTTGGCCCCATCTATAAGACCATGACCGAAATCTGACCTCCTGTTACAATACGTGAACTCCTGCCCTACTGATAAGGCTGGCAGATATAAGTAGGATTTTTCAAATAATCCTTTGGGAATTTATAAGCAGCACAGCCATAAAAGGGGGGTGAATGGAAGGTCGGTTTCACTAAAAATAATAAATATTGCCATGTTTATTCAAAGTGTGCCTTGTTATCCTCCAGGCCAAAAGTTCAGATAAACACTATTGTAAATGACAAATATTAGAACTTTTTGTTACTTCTGTTATGATCCTTCCGTTGGACACCAATAGAACTGTTTTCCCTTGTATGAGCCCCAGCTATGATATTGTGTAACAGTGACTGAGACTACAATACTGGATTCATTTGCAGGTCAAAAGGAGGGTAGTCATATTTCAAAATAAAAAACTTTCATTTAGCATTATATTCTACTAATACTAAGTATTAAGTGCTATAGTATTATAAGTATTATAAGTATAGTATTATAAGCATTAAGACTAAGTATTATAGTCTACGGCAGAAAAAGAATGCCTATTTAGAATACAATGATATAATACAATAAGCACTAACGTAAATATGTACCAGGTTCTATAGTAGTGCAAAGAGAAAGAGCATCCACTGTGCTTAACCTGAAACATCAGGAAAATCTGCTAGAGGACTTGAGTAGCAAACAAATATGAATCTGTAAAATAGAAATGGGAACAGTAATTCAAGCAGAAGGACTAGCATGAAGAAAGGATGAGCTGCGTGAATCAGCATGGTACAGTCACGAGCTGGAAGCATTTCAGTATCAGTAAAGCAAGGTGGGAAGCAGCAGGAGAAACAGCAGACTGGACACGGAAAACCTACTACGCTTTCATACGCTTTCTATACTTCTACATTTTACTCCACAGATGACCAATTATAGCATTTTATACAGACATCATTGATCAGATTTATATGATAGATTATTAAGACTACAGTGAGAAGTGAGTGAGGGGTTATGATAGAAGGAAGGGAGAACAGTTAGGAGACAGTTTTCAGTAATCTTGATGAGAATCTAAACTAGGGTAATCGTTTTAGGAAAGGAGAAGGTGAAGTAAAACTACATTTAAGAGGTAACACTTGCTAGATTTGAGATCTGGATATGTTATTAAAATAGGAAGGGATTAGGTAGTTAACTTAGTTTTAAATTGTAAACTATCAACAAAGTCAAAAGCTGCTAAAAAGTCCAGTAAGATACAGATTCAGGGTAGTGGTATGAACAGAAGATAAATACACTGGGTTGATGAAAGAATGAAAAGTGAAGAAGTCGAGACAAGCATAGGAATGGAAAAGAATGAAAAAGAGAAGGTTTACTTTCTCCTCACTCCTCATTTCTCTATTCCTAAATCTTTTCTGAAAGCCTAACTCTTGAAAGTCCCTTGGACTGCAAGGAGATCAAAGCAGTCAATCCTAAAAGAAATTGACCCAAAATATTCATTAGAAGGACTGATGCTGAAGCCGAAACTCAAAAATTTTGTCCACCTCATGTGAAGAGCCAACTCCCTGGAAAAGACCTTCATGCTCAGCAAGATTGAAGGCAGGAGGAAAAAGGGGCAACAGAGGATGAGATGGTTGAATAGTATCACTGACTCAATGGACATGAGTTTGAGCAAACTCTGGGAGACAGTGAAAGACAGGGAAGCCTGGCACGCTGCAGTTCATGGGGTTAAAAAGAGTCAGACATGAGTTAGAGACTAAATAACAACAAGAAAAATGCTAATATGAACTACATAAGGAAATAAGAAAATATTTATGTTACAAATATTAAGTAATCTATTTTTAAATATCATTGTCATTAACATTATGAGGAACTAGCTTTTATCACACAATAATATAAATTAGTGGCTTGAGAATAAGGAAACAAATATAGAAAAGTGACAAATTATGGCCCCCAAAAACCTGTAAAAAGATTCATCCCTAGAAGTTATACATGATTTCGCTCTTGCTTTAGCAAATGAGATATCTGAGTTCTTATTTAAAGTCCCTGTAGGTCCAGTACAGCAACATCTAAAAACTAAACATGTATTCCAAAAAAAATACAGCTGACTTCTTACCACCCTAGTTTGAGGGTTGTACCTTTTCAAAACTTGTAAGAAACATTATAAATGGGGAAAGAGGCCTGTTTCTGCCATATAAACAATACATTAAAATTTACAAACACTAACTATTTCAATATTATTGAATGTATTCTGAAATGCGCAGCTTAAGGCCCCCTTTTTTGTTTTCACAATTTAAGACTATATAGACTTTGTATATTTAAGAATGTGTGAATTTTAAATAATTGATAAAGATTGCATGTTGGTGGCAGAAACTACAATCTCTATCAACATGTCTATACTTTGTCATATACTTCGAAAATTACCTATAATATGCCTCATGACTAGCATCAGAGACACATACTTCTTGACATATTAACTACCATTTATTAAATGCCAACTATGCACTAAGCCAGGCAATGTTCATACCATACCATAACTGCACTAAATAGGTAATGACTGGGCTTCTCTGGTGTCTGAGATGGTAAAGAATCTCCCTGCAATGCAGAGGACCTGGGTTCAATCCTTGGGTTGGGAAGATTCCCTGGAGAAGTGAATGGCTACCAACATCAATATTCTTGCCCAGAGAATTCCATGAACAGAGGAGCCTGACAGGCTATAGTCCATGGGGTCCCAAAGAGTAAGACGCAACTGAGCATTATTATCACATTTTATATATGAGAAAGTTGAGGTCTGGGTGACTTGCTTAACACCACTACTATGCAAATAAATTACTTCAGTACTCTTATGAATCACTACTAGATTTCTCACTTGAGGAACTAGCATACACACAGTGATAAGATATAGTGCTGTCATATTATAGTCATTCAAATGTTGTAACTTATTTCCTGACAGATTATAATTTTGTAAAAGCATAAGTCCTTGATTGAGCCACCAGGGAAGCCCTATCCATCTTCAGGTACCACTTATTTATCTATTCATTCAACTAATATTTATCGAGTACCTACACCAAGAACTCTTGTTGGTACTGAGGATATAACATTAAATTAAATAAACTACCCATTTTCATATACTTTATGAGGAAATATTCACTTGATTTTACAATTGTGAGGCTTATAATAAAACTTAAAATTTTATATAAGCAAATATGGTTCTTTAGCCACATATACTACTGAAGAGCGTAAACAAAATCATAAAATCACTCAGTCACGTCTGACTCTTTGTGACCCTGTATACTATAGCCCAGCAGACTTCTCTGTCCATGGAATTTTCTGGATAAGGATACTGGAGTGGGTCATAGAAGTAAGATAAAATGGGAAAAAGGAGGAGGAAGTATGTGGCAAATGAAAAATGCATATTTTTCATGAATGAATGTTATTTCTATTCAACTTTCAATAAATAGATAACTTTTATGTTATATAAATCATTTCATAAGACAGAAAAAAGGGAAGGATGTTCAACAATTCTAATGAGGTTAAAATAACACTGACTTACAAACCACAAAGGAAAATACAAAAAAAAAGAAGAGTAAGAACAATACTAGGCCTGTGTTACGCATAGCCATACACATAAATACAAAAAAGATTAAAAATAAAATAGACAAAAAGAAGTAAAATTCCACAGGGAGTTAAAGAAAGGCAGTGATTTACATCCTTAACAAGTTGGATTTATATAAGAATAAAAGAATTAATATCAGAAGTATCTACCAATGAAAGCCATCACCTTCATGAATTAAAGAATAAAAACCACAGCATTTTATCAATATATTTGGAAAACTAATTCAATAAAATTCAATACTCATTTATGTTTTTATAAAAAATTATAAGTCTAGGAATAACTAGATAAAGAATATTTACCAAAATCCTATTGTAAACATCAGTTAATGAAGAAACTTCAGATACTCTCTCTTTGAATTTAGAAATTAGAGAAGGATGTCCACTATCACTTTACTGAACAGCAAAGTAATGATGATCCTGGTCAATACAACATCACAATAGAAAGAACAGAGATAAATGGTTACGAAGAAAAGAAACAAAGTAAATATCTGCATATACTATGATTAACCACACAGAAAACTTATCATAAACCAAAAAAAAAACTATAATAACTAACAAAAGAATTGAGCAGGTTGCCAGGTGTAGGTCAACTTATAAAAACCAATAGTGTTTCTCAATATCTACAATAATTTTAGAAATTAAAGCAGAAAATAGCAACAAAAACTAAGTGTTCTGCTAGTAACTAAACAAAAAGTGCCCAAGACTATTAACAGAGAAGAAGAAAGCTTAATTAAAAAACTTTAAAGTAGACCTTATTCTTCCACAAATGGGATGACTTAATGTTATAAAGTGATGACTTCTTCCTAAAACTTATCTATAAATTCAACTGATTCAAATAGAAATTCCAGGACTTATTTCATATAAATGCAAACTGATCATAAAATATATATGGAAAAATAAAGATCTATAAATAGTGAAAGCAATTTAAAAAAGGAAAAATGAAAAGGGACTTCTTTTACTATATATGTAGGTATATTACAAAATCAAATATAACAAATTAGAGAGCTGAGACACAAACAGATTCATACAAACATGAATATTTAGTGGATGCCAGAAGTCCTACCAGGAATTACTCAGTAAGGTACAGATTATGCAATAGATGGGATTAGTAAAACTGAATTTATCACACAGAAAAAAAGTTAAGTTGGACCCCTACCTCATACAATATACAACAGTGAAAACAAGATGAATCAAAATTACAATGTGAATGGTAAAATGTTAAAGGTAATGGAAAAGGAACGCTCTATGACCTGGAAGAGAGAGGGATTTTTCAAGTAACTTCAAATAATAATAATTTCAAATAACAGTTTTATAATAATAATTTATAATTATTAATCAAATAATAACTATCAATCAAATAATTATTATTAATCAAATAATAATAATTTCTAATAATAATAATAATTTCAAAACTCAAAAAGTACAGATTATAAGGTTACTACTGGTTGACTTAATTATATTAAAATCAAAGATTTATATTTCATAAAAGATAACACAAACATAGTTTAGAATCTGGTGGTGAACTGGAAAAAGGATATTTGCAATATCCTAAACTGTTAGTATCTACAATATTGGGAGAATGCCTGAAATGTCTCTTTCCAGCAAACAGAAAAGACAAAAACAAGATATCCGATAAAAAATTGAGCAAAGTCTAAAAGTAGGCAGTTCAGAGAAGAAAAATCTTAAAGGATTAGTAAGTTCAAAGAGGGAAGTATAATGTTACCAGTAATCAGAGAAATGCAAATTAAAATGATATCAATATCCATCAGGTTATCAGAAATTAGAAATTGGTAAAATTAAATATTATACATATACCTTACAACCAAGAATTTCATACTTAAAGTATAGAAACTTACAAGTCCATAAGAGGGTATTTATTTGTTGCAACAGAATATATTAGGCAATTTAAGAGTTAATTGAAGGGAATGGCAATCCATTCCGGCATTCTTGCCTGAAGAATCCCATGGACAGAGAAGGCTGGTGGGCCACAGTCCGTAGGGTCACAAAGAGTCAGACACAACTGAGTGACTAACACACACTAAAGTAATAGATAATTAAAACACAGCAAATACAAATGGGGTCAATTAACTATCACATGTAAGCAGGAGGCAATGAACTAAATGTACAAACTATAATGAGGAACAGATATTAAAAATAGTACTAAACAAAAGATATAAGAAATAGAACTAGGTCCATAAGACAATACCATTTGAATAAGTTAAAATCAAATACAAAGTTACTATATACTTTTCAAAAACAAAAACATAACCATGATCGTATGTTAAACATATCAGAGTTAGTATAATTGGGGATGAGAGACAAGTGGAGTTATGGACAGGGGATGAATGGAAAAACCATGTTAAAATGCAATACAACAGGGGACCTTATGTGAAATGACAAAAAAAGCATGTGACAAACTAAAACGTATATAATTCTCCTGGTGGCTCAGATGGTAAAGCATATGACTGCAATGAGGGAGACCTGGGTTCGATCCCTGGGTTATGAAGATGCCCTGGAGAAGGGAATAGCTATCAACTCCAGTATTCTTGCCTGCAGAATTCCATGGACGAAGGAGCCTGGCAGGCTACAGTCCACGTGGTCCCAAAGAGTCAGACAAAACTGAGTGACTTTCACACACATGATATTAAAAAGAAGCAGTCAATTTATTTTAGATGCTTTGATACAATTTTATCTATATCTTGCTTCAGTCATGTCCGACTCTTTGTGACCCAATGGACTATACAGTCTATGGAATTCCCCAGGCCAGAATACTGGAATGGGTAGCCGTTCCCTTCTTCAGGGAATCTTCCCAACCCAGGGATCAAACCCAGGTCTCTGGCATTGCAGGCGGATTCTTTACCAGCTGAGCCACCAGGGAAGTCCCATTTTTATACAAAAGAATGATGAACAGAGAAAACGAATAGAGAGTGAGAAAACAGGGAGAGGGGAAGAGGGAAGCAGACAGCAACAAGTGAGAGGAGGAAGAAGAGGGGAAGAAGCTATCAGTTCTTTTCTCAAGCTACTGGAGGTTACCAGAAACACTTCAGGCTATTAAGTCCACCCAAACTATCTGGACTAATGATACTATGGTAAATATATAAGGAAAGAATATGGATAACACACTAGGCAATAAGACATATTCAAATAGGCTGAAAACCTGATAGAAGATGCACTGAATTTTGCTATAAAATGTATTGATAATGGACTTTTCTCATCAACTTGTCTTTGATGATACTTTAATTTTTTTACTGATTGTATGTATCTGTGTGTCTGCATGTAGGTATACTACCAACAAGGATAAAGAGCCTTTCTTAGAATGACATTGATATCCACAGTATTTCTGCTCCGAGAGGTTCCTCTTTCCATATGTGTTACATGACAAAGGAGTAATTACCATCAGGAATAAAAAAAAATCATATTTTAATATTTAAAGATAGGTTATTATTATATGAATATCACATTTTTAAATTAACAGCAGAAATTCAAACGTGTGTCACTATTTTTAGCTATAATCTAATAATCTGTTGAAGACTGACAGAAATTAATGTCACTAGCTACCACATATGACATGGCAAAGGTAAATAAAAGATTCAAGAAGAAATGAAAAGATTATTTTTTAATAACTGATACTCCTTTAAAAAAGGAGAAGGGAGCAGCAGAGGATGAGATGGTTAAACAGAATCACTGATTCAACAGACATGAATTTGAGCAAACTCTGGGGGATAGTGGAGGACAGAGGAGCCTGGTATGCTACAGTCCATGGGGTCTCAAGAGTCAGACACGACTTAGTGACTGAACAACAATAACAATTCCTTAATAATAGTTTCTTATTCCTTTAATAATAAGCAGAAAAACTATAAAATATGAGAAAGCAGAGATCTGAATTCAATATAGAGTTTTATTAGGCAAAGCCAAAGACTCACCAAGACAGAATATATGTGTAGACATCGATAAACGGGAGAGAAATCAACCAAATCTTGGGCCCCAGGTACCTGCAAAACAACCAAAATTGTCACAAAATACTCAAACAAAGCTATTAAGAGCAACAGCACTCATTTTTAATACTAAAGTGTTAAAACAAAGTATGCTTCAAGAAACCTAGCTTTAGCATTTCAGTCATAGATTAAAAAACAGTGAGGCTATCAGCAAGGCTGGGACACAGAACTGAAGAACAGATAACAGAGAAGAGTAACAGGTGTCTCTGGTCTTGCATATGCTTTTAGAGATACATTTGGAGGCTGCAGAAAAAAAGCAGGAAAGGGCATTAGAATCTGTGAATATTTAAGTCAGCATGCAGTCAAATACATAAATACTCCAAGAAGAGAGGGGAGATGATATTTTTAAAAATAAATCAAACCTAGAGTATCAACAAATTATAGTATGAAAAATGCATACAGATTAATCCTAGACATCAAAAAAGGAAAGTAAAACAAAAAACTTCAGGTAAGAACTGCATTATAGTCACAGTGCTAAAACTGATTCATTACAATCATGATGATGAATAAGTCACAATTTACTTTGACCTCAATTTCCTCATCTGAAAAAAGAAAATATTAGTTGACCTAAATAAATTTAATAAGAATAAAAGGAAACACTGAAAAGCAAGTATTAAGCAAAAGAGAACAAAAAAGAAAAGACAAAATTACATGAAGAAATACAGCAGTCAAAATAAAGACTAAAATATAACTAAAGACTAAAGAAAGACAAAGACTAAAGTTATTTTTTTTCATTTATTTTTATTAGTTGGAAGCTAATTACTTTAAAATATTGTAGTGGTTTTTGCCATACATTGACATGAATCAGCCATGGATTTACATGCGTTAAGACTCAAGTTTTTAGTACAACACTAGTAACTGTATGATTCATCTGAATACGAGTAGCAGGCACATCTAAATTGGTTTGGGCTGATTCACGATTATAAGGTCAGTTTCCTTTACTTCATGAAAGTAAACCTCATATCTTCTTTGGGCAAACTGCTTCTTCATCAAGATGCTTTTTCTAATGAAACTTATTCATTCTGCAATTCAATAGTACAATATCCATTTTCTTTTCCCTTCAAAACCATCACATGTCTCTATATATTGGTTCAAATTTATTGGCTATTCTGTTTATTTGCTTTGCATGCATGAGATCAGAAATTAAATCTGTTTGGGAATCTCACTCAATATAGTATATATCTATAAGCACTCCACACAAACTTTTTTGTGACTCCAAAGACTGATAAGTGCTCAAGATCCTACACCATGGCCAAAGCATAGTTTTACTTAAAAAAAAAAAAATCTAGAAGAGTTAGTGAGCACTGCCAAATTACTAAGAAAAACATTTAATGGCACCATGTAGGTAAAGAAAAGTATGACTAAAAAGCATGTAAAAATTCTAACTTTAAGAATACAAATGGACATTCATTTTCATCTTAACACAAGGGGCAATAGGTGATCATTACAGACACTCTTCTGTGAAATGACTACAACATTAAAGCCCCTTGTTACAGTCACTCCTCTTTGATTTCAAGGAAATTTATTTTATTTTTCCAGAAAATCAGAGCTTACCAGTGAAAACAGTAGCTAAGTGAAAAACAATTTCAAACGAAGAAACAGAGAAAATTCCCATAAAATTATATTTACAATAGTATTCAAATTACCTAAAAATTACATGTGTACATGAAAAAGACAAGAAAAGAAATGCATAAAAAGAATTACTTTGATCCATATGGAAAATTAAACTTTTTCCTTTTATTTAGAATTAATGATTATAAAGTTATTTTTAGAAATATATCCTTTAAAAATATTAAGAATAATTTTAAACAACAAATTTCATCACAACTTTGTTTCTATGTTCTTCATAGAGTTTATTTTGGTTTGCTTTGAACTCAAAGCCATAGTTTCATTCAAAAGGAACCTGCTTCTAGCCATTGCTCAGAGTCTTAGCCCTTTCACATGTCAGACCAATCCTTAAAGAATGAACATCCCACCTTAGAGGACAATTTCCCTAGAAATCTGTGACAAATAACCTAATGGGGCCCTTTACTAATGGCATGAGAAGACTGGTTTTTCTGGACCAACTCAAAAATAGACATAATTAGAGAAGAGACAAAGGCCTTTCCTGTCATCTCCAAGGAAACACTGAAAAGCAAGTATTAAGCAAAACAAAATATTTCCTCCAAATATTTACAACCAAATCTATTCTCTGTAAGGCTGTCTTGACATCATCATATTCAGCTTCTAACTGTTTTAAGTACTCTGACGTAGAGGACAATGCTATTTTTGAGCCTCTGAAATCATAATCCAGTTAAGTCCTCCTAAGGACATGCTTTCCTGCCTTGAAGGTGGTACACAGAAATCAAGATAAAAAGGAGCAGAGTGGAGCTTAAGTTCACAAACTTTACTTCCACCCTCCAAATAGTCTACTATTTAGAAATCATTTTTCCTCCACGCTCCCTTCTGTGAGGAACACTAGGAACACTGTGAGGAAACCAGAAGAGTGCTGTGAGAAGAAAGGTATGTAAAGCATGCACTGACTCATGTTGCTTTGAGCTAAATGTGTTTTCTCTGCTTCCACTAATGAAAAAGAATCACATCCACAGAAAGGTGAAAGGAGGAGAGCAACATACACTGTACGTGAAGGAATGCTACACGTTTGGAAGGATAAGAAATGAACTTTCAAAAACCTAAATAAATGGGAGTGAGTACCAGAACAAAAGGCAGTGTTTCCTGACTCAAATAAACAGTCTGCTTCAAGGCCCAAGTTTTGCTCCCGTTTAAAATGCTAAATCTCTGTCAGAGCTGTCTTCATTCTTCTTCTCCTCAGTGGTCCCTTCCTCCCAAGTTGCAAAGAATGATTCAAGCAGGTTTAGGTTTCAGCTGGGACAGAGGGAGGGGTCCAAGGACACTTTCCTAAGCTAACAATGACTGCCTTTAATGGTTTCTGTCTCCTAACAAAAGCCATGACTCCGTCTTTATCAGCTTCATCTAATTTTTCCTTTCCAAAGTAAACAACACAGCCCTTGCATTTTACACATGTCCAAGTTTGACAAATCATTATCGACTACGACTATAACTGATAAGAGATAACTTTGTGGTAGGACGCTGTCATTTCCTTTCATAAGGGCTTTCTTTCTGAGATATAGAAACATGATTAAAATAGTTAAACATTTCCTCTGCATGGCAGTCAGGAACTCAAGACATTAAGATACTGCAGTCTGTATTTTTCTAGTTCAAACAGATCTATCTTCATACCAACAGTAGTCACAAACAATACACTTAAGATTATCCCACTTTTTTAACTAGTTGTTTTCCTTAAGAATTCACATGAAATAATTTCATCACCAAGGACAGCAGCTGCCTAATTCCCTATACAGTTTCCGAAGAGAATCCCTTCAAACCTCTTCATTGTCAGGGAGGAGCATATAGTACGTAAAATTTTAGATAATGTAACTGAGAAATCCAGGCTTCCCAGGTGGTGCTAGTGGTAAAGGACCCACCTGCCAATGAAAGAGGCATAAAAGACATGGGTTCAATCCCTGGGTCAGGAAGATCCCCTGGAGGAGGGCACGGTAATCCACTCCAGTATTCTTGCCTAGAGAATCCCATGGACAGAGGAGCCTGGTGGGCTACAGTCCATGGGATCACAAGGAGTCAGACACGCCTGAAATGACTTTACACACACACACAAGCAAGAAACCTATGCCCGAGAGCACATTATTTGTTGTTCAGTCACTCAGTCATGTCCGACGCTTTGCAACCCCATGGATTGCGGCACACCAGGTTTCCCTGTCCACCATCTCCCGGACCTTGCTCAAACTCATGTTCATTCAGTGTGTGATGACATCCAACCATCTCATCCTCTGTCGTCCCTTTCTCCTCCTGCCTTCAATCTTTCCCAGCAACAAAGTCTTTCATGAGTCAGCTCTTCGCATCAGATGGCCTAAGTATTGGAGCTTCAGCTTCAGCATCAGTCCTTCCCTGAATATTCAGGACTGATTTTCTTTAGGATTGACTGGTTTGATCTCCTTGAAGCCCTAGGGACTCTCAGGAGTCTTCTCCAACACCACAGTTTAAAAGCATCAATTCTTCACACTCAGCCTTCTTTATGGTTCAACTCTCACATCCATACATGACTACTGGAAAAGCCATAGCTTTGACTTGACAGACCTTTAATTGGCAATGTAATGGCTCTACTTTTTAATGAGCTTTCTAGGTTTGTCATAGCTTTTCTTTCAAGGAGCAAGCATCATTTAATTTCATGGCTGCAGTACCATCTGCAGTGATTTTGGAGCCCAAGAAAATAAAGTCTGTTACTGTTTCCATTGTTTCTCCATCTATCTGTCATGAAGTGAAAGGACCAGATGCCATGATCTTCATTTACTGAATGTTGAAAAAATGTTGAAAAACCAGCTTTTTCACTCTCCTCTTTCACTTTCATCATGAGGTTCTTTAGTTCCTCTTCACTTTCTGCTATAAGGGTGGTGTTATCTGCATATCTGAAGTTACTGATATTTCTCCCGTCAATCTTGATTTCAGCTTTCCTTCATCCAGCCCAGCATTTCACACGATGTACTCTGCATATAAATTAAATAAGCAGGGTGACAATACACAGCCTTGATGTATTTCTTTCCCAATTTTGAACCAGTCCATTGTTCCACGTCTGGTTCTAACTGTTGCTTCTTGACCTGCATACAGGTTTCTCAGGAGGCAGGCAAGGTGGCAGGTAAGCAGAACACAATATAAAATTATATAAATTAAGAGAGTGCTAGTGCTAAGTTGCTTCAATCATATCCAACTCTATGCAATCCTATGGACCACAGCCCTCCAGGCTCTTCTGTCCATGGTATTCTGCAGGCAAGAATCCTGGAGTGGGTTGCCATTCCCTTCTCCAGGGGATCTTACCAACCCAGGGATCAAGCCTACATCTCTAAATTCTCCTACATTGGCAGGCGGGTTCTTTACCACTAGCATCACTTGGGAAGCCCATGAAATTAAGAAAACTTGGATATATTTTAAATTAACAGATAATAATAAGCTGTTAAAATAATCTATGGATGACTGGCCTACAACATCCACAGAGAGATATCATCGAGGCAATAACTACATTCAACAATTATACATTCACATACCCACCAGAGATCATATGCCATTAGATACCAATATATAAGGTTAGTTTGACTGTTTCAATCTTATATACCTATGATAAAAATTAACAGCTTTAGTCAAAGCAATTATTCCTAATTATTGTGTACAGACTATTTGTTGTTAAATACCAGTATATCCATCAATACACTAGCTGTCACATGATGCCACTACATAGATGGCAAAAAGAGTCTGGAGACAGAGGATATTGCACAATAAAAAAAGCTAATTTATAAATAGGATTAATGAAAAGCACCTAGAAAAAAATAGTCTATGAACCTCTGTACACAACATACATTAGATAAGCTATAAAGATTCAGGGGAGAAATGGGAATATTAGATATCAAGAAGAAAAGAAAGAGTATTTCTCATTATGGAAATTCTTGTAAAACATCAGAATCTGATTTTATGATATGTTTTTCTTCTTTCTAGTATATCTTAGTTCAAGTCAAAGGAAATCTCTGGAAATGGAAAGGTTAGTGGATAAGTTAGTCTCATAAATGATAAGGAAAATGATTTAGTTTTTTAAAGGAGATTTTTATTTTAAAATAATGACACTCAAGCTTTATCAGATATATTCATTTAATATTTTTATAACACAACCTTCCCCCTCAAAAAAAACCAAAAACAAAAACAAAAAAAAAGGAGTTAGAACTTAGTTCTCTCCACAATTTTAAAGGCTCACTAAGTGAACGGAGGTGGGGGAAAGAGTATCTGTAAGTAACAGTCTGATAAATCTACCTGCTTCCCCTCTGGGTCAGCCCAGGAGATACACACACACATATACACACACTCCATTTATTTTTCTCTCATGAACTCTTTCAAAGCAGGTGGATCTTCCAAAAAGAGTATGGCAGAAGTTTGTAAACAATTTAGATATGCTTCTCACTAATTATTTGGGTCATTCTTGATCTTGAAAATAATTTTTTTCCTCTCTTTTTCTTCTTAATTTTTATATTTTTATTGGAAAACATACATGTTACAAAATTCACATTTTAGCCATTTAAAAATGTACAGTTCAATGTCATTGATTACCACTTAAAATAAAACAGAATTTTGGTACTTTGGTTTCTTGGTATTGATAAATGAATGTAGGGACTTGGTACCTATTTCTGAAAATTACTTGGATCTCAAGTAATTAAAATGTACCAGGTATTTTTCTCAAGAGAGAAAACAACAAATGATTAACTAAAGGGGCACTGCCTTTGAATTCAGAAGATCAATTGTGACTGCCTATATTATGTCCAGAAGCCAAGTATCTGGCAAACATTTTTTACCAGTGTGCATTTCTGAACTACTTGACTTACAAATTTCAGAGGGAAAAAGGGTAGAATTCATTTGGACATAAGCTCTAATAGAGCTGGATTAACACCACAGACATACCAACAAACTAGAAGATAGGATTCCAAGTGACTAGAGTGAGTAAAAGTATAAAAAACTTTCTACGCCTTTGAACACACAAGAATACCCTGACCAAAGCCCAACCCTAAAAGTACAGTATTTTTCTATTGAGCATCTCACAAATTATTCAACTTCTTCCTACAAAATCCCTAAGTAGATTACCACTTAATTTATTCAAGTGTTTGCACTAAACAGAAGAAAGTCGGGAAAGATAACAGCATTCCTCCTTATTGAGGCATTACAAAAAACCTTGCAACCAAATCAAATGAGAGTCCTTTAAGAATTCTCTGCTTGAACCATAACACTTAGGAAATAAAAATTCAACTGATCTTTATTTAACAATGGTCTACTGTATGCTAGGATTTCCCTCATAACTCAGTCGGTAAAGAATCTGCCTGCAGTGTAGGAGACCCGGGTTCGATTCCTGGATTGGGAAGATCCCCTGGAGAAGGAAAGGGCAACCCACTCCAGTATTCTTGCCTGGAGAATCCCATGGACAGAGGAGCCTGGCGGGCTACAGTCAATGGGGTCGCAAGAGTTGGATGCGACTTAGTGACTGAAGAGAGAGAGAGACTGTATGCTAAGAAACTCTAAACTATCAGGCAAAAAGGAAATTTAGCACGAATGTGGTATTAAATATAAAAGTTCTAAGAGGAGGGAAAGTTAAGCTGATCAAAAGTAGACAGAAGAAAATTTTATGATAGGTAAAGAACTAATATCCCTAATACGTAAGCAAATCATAAAAATTGAAGGGAAAAGAAAACAAAATCAGAAAAAAATGGGTAAAAAAAACAAACAGATAGCTTATTGGGGAAAAAATACAAATGCCTCTCAAACTTCTCAGATACCACATTTCACCCACAGTAATAGGAATGCATTTTAAAACTATACAGAGATACTATTTTTCATTTATGGAACTGGCAAAAAATCAAAAACTCAACAAAATTCTCCCTGAAAGAAGCTGTAAGAAAATAAGCATCTCATACATGGCTAGCAGTGGGAAGGTGTAGAAAATGGTTCAACCTCTAAGGAGCAGAATTTCACATTATTCAACAAGACTACACATGCATTTATCCCTTGAATCAGCAATCTAGAAATCTACCCTGAAGAAACATCTCCAAATATATATATAAAACAATTCTCAGGTTTTGGGGTTTACTATAAAACTTTTTTTTTTATGTTTTAAGGTATTTTGCATACAGGAAAATTCATCCTTTCTAGTGACAAATTTCTAGAACAACTTTACGTTCTAAAAAAATCCATCTAGTCCTATAATCACTGTCACAATCTAGATTTTAAAAGAAGGTTCCACCACCCCCAAAATTTCCCTCATGCCCCTCTGTAGTCAAATTATTCCATAATGTTCAGCCCTTACCAAACACTGATCCATTTCCTGTCCCTAGAGTTTTGCCTTTTCAAGAATGTCATATGAAGAGACTCATACCGTATGTAACTTTTGAATCTGGCTTCTTTCATTCAGCATAATGCATTTGAGATTCATTTTTTGTTGTTTTATATATCTATAGTTTACTTCTTTTTACTTCAAAGTGACACTCTAATTATGGATATACCATGGTTCATTTATCTCTTCACTCACTGAAGGACACTTGGGTTGCTTCTATTTTCTGCAATGTATGAATAAAGTTGCTATAAAAATTCAGGTAGATGTTACTGTGTAAACATAATGGGTAAATTCCTAGGAGTGAGATGCTGGGTTATATGATAAGTATATGTTCAACTTTATAAATTCACTAACAGACTCTTTTCCAAACTGACTGAACCATTTTGCATTTTCACAGCAAATGCACAGCTGTTCTGCACCCTGCCAGTACCTGGTATTGTTAGTATTTTGTTGAGCTAATTAAAATAGCTCTATTACAGAAACACTAGACTTTTACAGGAAAAGATTGGAAATCATTAAATTCCTACATACAGAAGATTAGCTGAATAAACTATGGTACATTCAAAAATGGAATACAATTTAGTAGTAAAAATAGAATGAGAATGATTTCCAGGAACTGATATAAAAATTATTATTTTCAGGATATATTTTCAAATGAAAAAACAAAGTACAAAACATATATATGCATTATGCTATTAATGTTATATAAGGTATGAGAAAGAGTATGTACACACGCCACAAACACAGACTCACAATATTGATTACTTACAAAGTGGGGGTAAGATCAGGAGAGAGAGACAAAGAGAAGAGTGGGAATTCAGTGAACATACTGTCTTATATAACTCTGCCTTTTGAATCATGTTCATATTTTATATAGTCAAAAAATTAAATTCATAAGGATAGGGAACCTCCAAAAATTACACAAGAAGAAACAAATGAGTCTAAGAACATATAAATTGGATAACGAGCACACATGAGAAACTAAAATAGCCAAGAAACATCTGAACAAAACACTCTGAACAATATAGCTCCACTGCATTTAAATGAAAAGAACAGCAAAGAAATCTTGAACTTAGTAAGTTTACTGCTTTTAGTGATATATGCATAGAAATTCTGAAACTATTTTGGGCATTATGATTAGGCAAATGACTAAATATTTTAATACTCTGGGAACCAGAATTCTCAGACACACACACATGCAACCGAAGAGGAAGAACTATGATATCAGGTTTAAATTAGAAGCATCAGATTTAACTTACAATTTATAAAAATATCACTGTCAGTGTAGTACATATATTTCTTAATTCTGTCCACAAAAGGAGCATACCCAATGCCTATATCATGGTTTCTAAATAACGTCCTCCAGTAAAATGAACAAAAACTCTTTGACAAAATAGCTAGTGCTGGGACTGGGGCAAAACCTGGAGTGAACCAATCCTGTGCAAGAAAACAAATGAAATGCTCAGAATTGACAAAGACACATCAGAGGACAATGGATGAGACTCCCACTAGCCAAATTTGGAACAAATGGAGAATCAAAATGAAAGACAAGAATGGACTATAACCTGCTGTATATTAAAAAAATATATAAGTGCCAACACTGAGACAATTAAAAAAAAAAAAAGGAAAGGAAGAAAAGTAAATTTCTTCTTTTAGAAGAATGCCAACCAATCAATGTGAATCAAATGGTTAAGATAGAAAAATCACTATTTTATAATCACCATAGCAATACATGATTCAGGAAAGAATCATCAATCAATTTTAAAACCAACAGGTGAAAAACAGTGAAGAAATCTGGTAGACACCACCTTAATCAACTGTGTACTTCCTAATATGATGCACTGAAAAGAACATAATACTTCTTTTGTAATATTCTTACCAAAAATGATTAATCTGAAGCTAATCATGGGGGTGTATGTACCTAAACACAAGAACATTAAAGGAGAATAAATATACATAAAAATTAAATGCAACGTGTGATACATGTCTACATGTGATTGCAGGAAAAAAAGTGAAAGAAAAAACTGCTATAAAGGACATTATTGGAACAACTGGGAAAATTTGTATATAAGTTATATATTAAATTCCTGAGTGTGATTATTTTATTGTGATAATGTGGAAGGATGTCATTCTCAGAAAACAAGTCAATATACTGAGAGTTCAAATATGATGGATAAAATATAACACTTTCTTCCAAATGACAAATTTAACAGGGACAGTGGGGAAGAATGAAAAATAAAATTGACTTTCAAAATCAGTTTTCTGAGAGAAAAAGCTCCAAATTTAATAATGGAATAGTAAGTGAAGAGTCTCTGTGTGTGTGTGTGTGTGTGTGTGTGTGTATTCAATATATCACACTGTACATCAATTGTACTTTAATTGACATGTAACATAGTTAATTAAAAATTCTTATAAATAAGTACAGAAGAGGTAAGATTCAACTAGTCCTCATGGAAAAGTAGAATTTGGTATTATAGAGACGGAATGGGGGAAAGTATATTCCCTATTCGGGGTTAATAGCAAGTTAGCACATAGTTAAAGTGGTGGCTGATAAAGCAATGAGGACATAAAGTAGATATTCTAGAAGACCTGAAAAGATAGGTAGACCTTTATAATTAAGGCAAATAATTTCAAGACAAAACTTTTATACTATCAGAAAATGAAAAAAATTTTAACATCCTAAATCAATGTGAGCCATAATAAATTTTTGCCAATGGATAGACGTAAAAGATCAAACACTAGAAATGAGAAAAGCAAAATAGAATACCTTAAGCATGTCACACTGCTTTCATTCAACTTTGTCAACTGTCTTTATTGCCACTTGTTTATAAACATAGGTACTTACTTTTCATTTGACCACATTTATCCTTAACAGACCAGTTTTCATCAAGAACAGAAATGGAAAGCGCAAAGCCAGCAGGGGTCAGTGGATACAGGGAATCAGCAAAGCAGGCCAGCACATTAAAGTGTATTCTCTCAACAGATATACTGGACTACTACTCATTTTTACAATTAACTATATTGTCATTATTTTTTCCCAAACATGTGGTCCTGACAGTATATCTTCCATCCTCCTATTTTTAATACACACTTGTTAAAAGTAATAATATATTTCCCTCAGCACCTGCACAAATAAGATGATAAAGAGTAATATCCAATGTGCAGATACAACAGGGATTGTGGATTAGTGGAAAAACCATATCCTTTGTGCAACCTTGCAGCTCAGTGCTGGAATATTACTACCATGCTTAGAAAGAGACTAGGTTGGAAATACAGATTTTTTGTGTGAATTCAACTAACTTTTAAAAGTTGAAAACTAACTCTAAAACTTTTAAGCACTGTATAAGCCAACAACCATTCTGGAAGCTGTTTCTGGCCTATGGGTTGCCCAAATGCAACCTCTAATCTAAACTATAAACGTATTAATAGCATCCTTTATTACACTTTAACTTACTGAGAAATAACACTCATTTTGTTACCTTCTTGTCAAAAGAATATTCTGAAATAAACAGTTTGAAATTTGGATCAAATACCATAATAACCACAATTTCACATAAGCATTTTAACATTAATTAATTATTGTCACTACTTTATAGGTGAGAAAAAAGATGCTTAGAGAAATTATAGGACTTCCTCCAATAGCACAAAAGCTGACAGAACTTAGACTTTCTAAATACAAATCTTGTGTTTTTCACAATCACCTTGTCATGGACTGAACTGTGTCTCCTCAAAATTCATATGTTAAAGCCCGAATCCACAAAGTGACTGCATTTGAAAGTAGTACATTTAAGGAGGCAATTAAAGTTAAATAAAGTCATAAACTGGATCCCTAATATAATAGTACAACGTCCTTAAAAGAAGAGGAAGACACACCAGAGGCATGCAAGCAGAGAAAAAGCTATGTGAGGACATAGCAAGAAGCTGTCCATCTGCAAGCCAAGAAGAGAGGCCTGAGGATAAACCAACCCTGCTGGCACTTTGATCTTCAGAGTTTCACCCTCCAGAACTGTAAGAAAATAAATTTCTGTTGTTTAAACCATGCAACCTGTGGAATTCTGGTATGGCAGCTCTAGAAAACAAACACAACTTGTTACCTCAAAATTAGTAAAGTATGATAATCAGAAAGACATCTCAGAAGACTTTACATTAACTATACAACACTTGTATATAAATTAGCACTTGCATCTTGTTAAACACATGTTACAAAAAAGACACCCACCAACTCTTAAGAGTTAAACCTGACATGGATCATTTGGTCAAAAACATTTATTTGATCCACACTATATTAAGAGTTGTGTGGGTAACAGTGACCACTGCTCACTAACAGTATGTAAACTAATTAAGAGAAGTAACAAACAAACTAGAATATGAGATGTGCCAGAAATGTGGCACCAATGAAGCCTTCTAAGAATGCACAAGCTCTAAGTAACCTTAGAACAAAGCAGAAATCATAGGCCCTGCTTCTTCAAACTGTGTCTTACTCAATATTGCTTTATCTCAATAGATTTTTGTTTGTTTGTTTGTTTACGGTAGATGGTATCATCACCATTTTTTGGTACATCATCAAAAAATATACCAAGATATATTTCACCTTTATTGCAAAAAAAGCACAGTCAGAATGCCACAATGTTAACTATTATATACTGTAGCACTGTAAGTGCCAAGCACGATGACAAAACATCATATAAATTACTTCAGTCAATCCTCACAACAACCCTACTCTGTAGGTATTACTAGCCACTTTCTCACAAATAATATATCATCGCAAATGGTTCTCTGCTCTCTATCTTCCAATATTTCAAAAATAATATTTCTGATGACTCTAATACATTCTCAAACTAAACTATTCACTACTTCTAAAGATTTTTAAAGTTCTGTCTAGACATTTAGAAATAAGCAATAACATCTGAATATACCACAGTAAGATAGAAAGATTCAAAACAGATTTCTAACATCAAAACCAGGCCGGACAAGTGCACCACACTCCACCCTCCCCACGAAGCAGAGAAGGTCCCATCACAACTGGAGGGCATGCACAGTCCACACGAGGGACAGCCTGTGAGCACCTGGTTCTGGTGGCCAGGGAAGACCGCGCTTCCAGGCCACACGGACCATATCTTATAAAGAACACTCCTTTAAGACTGAGAGAGACAGCTGTTTCACCTCACACATTTAGATAAACAGAGTCGGGCTAAATGAAGAGACAAAGGAACATATTTCAAAATCAAATAACAAGACAAATGCCCCGAAAAAGACCTTGATGAGACAGATAAGCAACCAACCTGATAAAGAGTTTAAAGTAACAGTCATAAAGATATTCACCAAACTCAGGAGTAGAATGAATGAATACAGTGAAATCCTCAACAAAAAGATAGAAAATATAAGAAAGTACTAAACAACAGTTATAGCTCACTGAAAAAAAAATACACTTCAGGGATTCAACAGCAGATTGGATTGAAATATAAGAAAGAATCAATGAGCTGGAAGAAAAACATGGATATCACCTAGAGAAAACAGCAAAATGAAAAAAGAATTTTAAAAAGTGAATATACCTCAATTGATCTCTGAGACAACATCAAGTGGAATTATGTTCACATTATAGAAGTTTCAGAAGGGAAAGACAAGAGAAAGGGTCAGAAAACTTATTTGAAAAAATCATGGCTGAAAAACTTGCCTAGGCTGGGGAAGGAAACAGACATCCAAGGCTAGGAAGTCAAGAGACTTCCAAGAAAGATGACACCAAGGAGAACCATACCAAGACACATTATAATTAAAATGGTAAGAGTAAGGACTAAGAGAGAACCCTAATAGCAATAAGAGAAAAAAAACATATACAAAAAAAAAAAAAAAACTTTATAAAGCTTCCAGCAGATTTCTCAGAAGAAACTCTACAGGCCATAAGTGAGTGGCATGGCATATTCAAACTGCTAAAAGGAAAAATTTTCCAACCAATATTTCTCTCATTGGCAAGTCTGTCATTCAAAATTAAAGATGAGGTAAAGGTTTTCCAAATAAGCAAAAGCTCAAGAAGTTAGCTTCCTTGGTGGCTCAGACTGTAAAGAATCTGCCTGCAATACAGGAGACCTGGGTTTGATCCCTGGGTTGGGAAGATCCCTTAGAGGAGGGCATGGTTACCCACTCCAGGATTCTTGCCTGGAGAATCCCCATGGACAGAGGAGCCTGGAGGGCTACAGTCCATGGGGGTCACAAAGAGTCGGACACAACTGAGCGACTAAGCACAGCACAGCAAAGAAGTTTATCACCACTAAAGTGGACTTACAAGAAATGTTACAGGGAATTCCCTAAGTTGAAAAAAAAAAAAAGCAACACTAACCGATAAGAAGAAAACACACAAAAGTAAAAATCTCATGGGAAAACATAAGCAAGATACATCCTGAGGGAACCAGAACTGAAAGAGACACATGTACCCTAAGGTTCACTGTAGCACTATTTACAGTAGCCAGGACACGGAAGCAACCTAGATGTCCATCAGCAGATGAATGGACAAGGAAGTAGTGGTGCATACACACAATGGAATATTACTCAGCTCTAAAAAGGAATGCATTTGAGACAGTTCTAACGAAGTGGATGAACCTGGAGCTTAATATACAGAGTGAAGCAAGAGAAATATACAGTCAGAAAGAGAAAGACAAATATTGATATTTACACATATATATGGAATTTAGGAAAACAGTACCAACGATCCTACATGCAGGACAGCAAAGGAGACAGAGATGTAAAGAACACTCTTTTGGACTCAGTGGAAGAAGGGGAGAATGGGATGACTTGAGAGAACAGTATTAAAACATGGACATTACAATATGTAAAATATATGGCCAGTGCAAGATTGATACATGAAGCAGGGTAGCCAAAGCCAGTGGTCTGGGACAACCCAGAGGGATAAGGTAGAGAGGGAGGTCAGAGGGATGTTCAGGATATAGGGGACAAATGTATACCTGTGACCAATTCCTACTGATGTATGGCAAAAACCATCACAACACTGTAAAGCAATTATCCTCCAATTAAAATAAATTAATTAAAAATTTAAAAAGAGAAGGTAGCCAATCAAGCACTTATAAAGATACCATAAAGCTTAAGAGACAAAAGAAGTAAAATTAGCTAAAAATACAAAAATTTTCTAAGGGAACATAAATAAAAAGATGCAAAATGTGACATCAAAAGCATAAAATGTGGTGGGGGTAGTAAAAATGTAGAATTGTGGAATGTACCCAATATATATATAATCATGACTGATTTGTGCTGTCATATGGCAGAAATTAACACAATATTTTAAAGCAATTTTCCTCCAATTAAAAAATAAATTAAATGAATAAATTTAAGAAGATTGAGATCTTATTAAGCATCTTTCCCAGTCACAATGCTACGAAAACAGAAATCAATTACAAGAAGAAAACTGAACCAAAAAAACAATAAAAATGTGGGAATTAAACAATATGCTACCAAACAACCAGTGGGTCATTGAAGAAATCAAAAGTAAAATAAAAAAAAAATACATAGAGACAAGGAGAAACAAATATTACATACTAAAGTCTTTGAGATGCAGCAAATGTAGTTCTAAGAGGGAAGTCAACAGCAGTACAGGACTACTTCAAGAAATAATAGAAATCTAATTTTAATTCTAAGGAACTAGAAAAAGAAGAGTGAATCAAAGTCCAAAGTAGATAGAAGAAAATAATAAGATCAGTGCAAAAATAAATGAAATGGAAATTAAAAAAGACAGTTGTTCAGTCACTAAGTCATGTCGGACTCCTTGAGACCCCATAAGCTGCATCACACCAGGCTTCCCTGTCCTTTACTATCTCCTGGAGTTTGCTCAAACTCATGTCCCACTGAGTCAGTGATGCTGACCATCCAACTATCTCATTCTCAGAAATAACATGATCCCCTGGAAAAGGGAATGGTAAACCACTTCAATATTCTTGCCCTGAGAACCCCATGAACAGTACATAAAGGCAAAAGGACAATAGAAAAGATCAATGAAACTAAGAGTTGGTAAAATTCACAATCCTTTAGACAAAGCAAGAAAAAAAGCAAGAGGAGTCAAATAACATTAGGAATCAAGAGAAATTATAACTGACACCACAAAAATACAAAGAATGGTAAGAGAATACTATGAACAATAATATGCCAACAAACTGGACAACCTAGAAGAAACAGATAAAACATATAGTCTACCAAGATGGAATAGTGAGGAAACAGAAAAGCTGAATAGACTGATTACTAGCAAGGAGATTGAATACTAATCTAAAACCTCCCAATAAACAAAAGGCCTAGACCAGATGGCTTCACTGGTGAATCAACCTAAATATTTGAAAAAGACTTAAAACCTGTCCTTCTCAAACTTGGGCATCCCAAGTGGCGCTAGTGGTAAAGAACTGCCTGCCAATGCACCAGACATAAGAGACAAGGGTTCAATCCTTGAGTCAGGAAGATCCTCTGGAGGAGAGCATGGCAACCCACTCCAGTATTCTTGCCTGGAGAATCCAGTGGATAGAGACCCCAGCAGGCTATAGTCCACAGGGCTACAAAGAGTCAGACACAACTGAAGTGACTTAACATACACGCTTGCTTCTCAAACTCTTCCTAATAAATAAATAAATAAACAGGAAGGAAAGCTTCCAAACACTTTTTATGATGCCATCATTACCCTGACACCAAAACCAGACAAGGACAACATCAAAAAGAAAACCTGTATACAGGCCAATATCCCTGATGAACATAGAGGTAAAAATCTTCAACAACATATTAGCAAACTGAATTTGACAATACATTAAAAGGATTATACACCACAATCCAGTGAGATTTACTCCAGGGATCAAGGATGGTTCTACATCTAAAATCTATGTGATACATCACACTAACAAAATAAAGGGTAAAAATATGATCATCTCAATGCAGGAAAAGCTTTTAATAAAATTCAAGATACATTTACCATAAAAACTCTCAATAAAGTGGGTGTAGAGGGAATATGCCTGTTTGCTAAGTCGCTTCAGTCACGTATGACTCTTTGTGACCCTAGGGATCATACCCTGCCAGTCTCCTCTGTCCAAGGAGAGAGGGAATATACTTCAACATACTAAAGGCCATATATGACAGACCCATAGCTAACACCATAGCCAACAGTTAAAAGCTTAATGCTATTCTTCTAAGATCAGAAATAAAACAAGGATGTCCACTCTCACCACTCTTATTCAAAAAAGTATTCAAAGTCCTAGCTTTGAATTAGGCAAGGAAATTAAATAAAAGCATCCAAATTAGAAACAAAGAAGTAAAACTGTCATGGTTTGCAGATGACATGATACTATATTTAGAAACACCTAAAGACCCCACCAAAAAAAAAAAAATCAGAACTAATCAAAGAATTCAGCAAAGTTCCAGGATATTAAATCAATATACAGAAATCCATGGCATTTCTTGTACAACACTATTGAAATATCAGAAAAAGAAATTAAGAAAACAATCCAACTTACAACTGCATCAAAAAAAATAAAATATCCAGGACTAAATTTAACCAAGGAGGTAAAAGGCCTGTACACTGAAAAGTCTAAGACTGATGAAAAAATTAAAGAAGACTCAAGCAAGCAAAAAAACATTCCATGCTCAAGGAACAGAAGAGTTAATTAACACTGTTAAAGTGTTCATAATATCCAAAACAATCCACAGATTCAACGAAAAGTAAAAGTGAAGTCTCTCAGTCATGTCCGACTCTGCAATCCCATGGACTGCAGCCTACCAGGCTCCTCCGTCCATGGGATTTTGCAGGCAAGGGTACTGGAGTGGGTTGCCATTTCCTTCTCCAGGGGATCTTCTCGACCCAGGGATCAAACCCAGGTCTCCCACATTGCAGGCAGACGAATCCCTATCAAAATTGCCATGGAACATTTCACAGAACTAGAAAAAAAAATTCTAAAGTCTGTATGGAACCACAAAAGATCCCAAATAGCCAAAACAATCTTGAAAAACAACAGAGCCAGAGATACCATGATCTTGATTTCAAACTACACTACAAAGCTATAGTAATCAAAACAAAATGGTAGTGGCCCAAAAGCAGACACGCAGGTCAACGAAACATAATTAAGAGCCCAGAAAATAATGTACACATGTGGACAGTTATCACATTACTGAACAGAGACATATTAAAACATCTTTTGTTACCCAAACATTATTGACCAGAGACTTTTCAATATTCACTTCTATAACAAATCACTGGCCACAGGCATTAGTTTCTGCAAAACTCTCCTGGTCAATAAAGAGTTAACTTATGATGAAGAAGCAAGGAATATATAATACAATGGAGAAAGGACTGTCTCTTCAATAAATGGTGTTAGGAAAACTGGACAGCTTCAGACAAAGTGATGAAACTGAACCACTATCTTAAAGTACACACAAAAATTAGCACAGAACAGTTTAAAGACTTAATTGTAAGACCCAAAACCATAAAATTCCTGGAAAAAAACACAAGAGATAATCTCCTTGACTTCTGTCTTAGTGATGATTTTTGGATCTAACTCCAAAAGGAAGGGAAACAAAAGCAAAAGTAAACAAATGGGACTATATCAAACTAAAAAGCTTTTGCACAGCAAAGCAAATCATCATTAAAACAAAAAAGCAACCTACTGGATGGAAGAAGATGTTTGCAAATCATATATCTGATAAAGAGTTAATATTTAAAACATCTAGAACTCACAACTCAACAACAAAAAATAAACAGTCCAATTTAAAAACTGGGAAAATAAACTCAATATACAATTTTCTAAAGACACACAGGTGGCCAAAAATCACATAAAAAGATGTTCAACATCACTATTTACTACAGAAATGCAAATGAAAGCCACAACATCATCTTACATCAGTTAGAATGGCTTTATCAAAAAGTTAAAAAATAACAAGTACTGGAGAGGATATAGAGAAAAGGGAACATTCAAATACTGTTAGTGGGATTGTAAATTAGTGCAGCTATTATGAAAAACAGTACAGAGATTCCTCAAAAACTTAAGAATAGAACTACCACATTATCCAGGTATTGTAACTACCGGGTGTATATATATACATATATATATAAAGAATATTAAAACCTAATTCAAAAAGATATATGTACCCCTACGTTCACTGGAGCATTATTTACAATAGCCAAGATAGGGAAAATGTCCATAAAAGTTCTGGCATATAGGTACAAATAAAGATAAAGATACAGATATACCCACAATGATACTAATCAACTAGATAAAAACAATAAAATCTTGCCAACTGGGATGACATGGATGGAACTGAGGGTATTATGCTGAGTGAAATATCAGAAACAAAAAGACAAATAATGTATGAATTCACTCATATGTGGAATATAAAACTAAATAAAACAGAAACACATAGTTACAGGTAACAGACCAGTAGTTAACAGAGGGGAAGGGGCCTGGAGGATGGCTGCAAGGCATTCAAGGGGTCAACAGTATGGCGACAGATGTGACCCTCTGGGGAGTGATCACTTTGTAATGTTACAGGTCTCAAATTATAATGCTGTATAATTGAAATATAAATAATTTTTAATTCTACAATTCATACATATTTCCACTGAAAACTAATTAAACTGTTGGTCAAAAAATGGGCAAATACCAGCAACTTATATAGTTCAACTTTATACATATACAACAAGTTAAAATAAAAAAATTTACCTTAATTAAGGTAACACTTTCATTAGCTTAGACAAAAATAAAATACAAATAGGGAGAGAATTTACAGGGGAATAGTTTTCCTGCAACTAGCAATCAAGAGACTGATTTTGCCAGTCAGTTCAACATTTAGTCATTTTTTTCATCCAAGATGACAACTTACTACTGTGACTTCATCTTCAGGCTATTAAGTTTTTCATCCCCAGGCTATTAAGTTTTTCCCATCTCTGGCACAAACTTTACTTCAGTTTAAAAATATACAATCTGCTTACTATGTGGAAACCTACTTTGCTGGTGTTCAGTTTTCCTTACCCATCTCATTCTATAGCCTACCATTATTATCAAACTAAAGATATAGTAAATAATGTACAAATGTCACTTGGCTCAAAAAATATATTAAGTATATTTCCATTAAAAACACAGGAAAGGGCAAAACATTCTTCAGATATTGAAAAAAAACATCTAAACTGAAGTATGTCAAATCAGAATTATAAAATTTCATTAAAAATAATGCTCTAATTTATTATGTGTACATGCTAAGTCGCTTTAGTTGTGTCTGACTCTTTGCAACCCCATGGATTGTAGCCCACCAGGATCCTCTGTCCATGGAATTTTCCAGACAAGAATACTAGAGTGGGTTCCCATGCCCCCTCCAGAGAATCTTCTCAATCCAAGGATGGAACCTGCAACTCACATCTCCTGCATTGGCAGGCAGGTTCTTTACAATAGTGCCACCTGGGAAGCAACAGATTTTAGAAAAAAAAAATATGACTTTCTATTCAACAGCTATTTCAAATCCTAAAAAATGATGCTGTGAAAGTGCTACACTTAATATGCCAGCAAATTTGGAAAACTCAGCAGTGGCCAAGGGACTGGAAAAGGTCAGATTTCATTCCAATCCCAAAGAAAGGCAATGCCAACAAATGCTCAAACTACAGCACAATTGCACTCATCTCACACGCTAGCAAAGTAATGCTCAAAATTCTCCAAGCTAGTCTTCGACAGCCCTTGACCTGGGAAGTTCCAGATGTTCAAGTTGGTTTTAGAAATGGCAGAGGAACCAGAGATCAAACTGCCAATATCCATTGGATTATCAAAAAAGCAAGAGAGTGCCCGGAAAACATCTATTTCTGCTTTATTGATTACACCAAAGCCTTTGACTGTGTGGATCACCACAAACTGTGGAAAATTCTGAAAGAGATGGGAATACCAGACCATCTGACCTGCCTCCTGAGAAATCTGTATGCAGGTCAGGAAGCAACAGTTAGAACTGGAAATGGAACAACAGATTGGTTCCAAATTGGGAAAGAAGTATGTCAAGGCTGTATATTGTCACCCTGCTTATTTAACTTATGTGCAGAGTACATCATGAGAAACGCTGGGCTAGATGAAGCACAAGCTGGAATCAAGATTGCTGGGAGAAATATCAATAACCTCAGATATGCAGATGACACCACACTTTTGGCAGAAATTGAAGAAGAACTAAAGAGCCTCTTGATGAAAGTGAAAGAAGAGAGTGAACAAGTTGGCTTAAGCTCAACATTCAGAAAACTAAGATCATGGCATCTGGTCCCATCACTTCAAGGCGAATAGATGGGGAAACAATGGAAACAGTGAGAGACTTTATTTTTTGAGGGTCCAAAATCATTGCAGTTGGTGACTGCAGCCATGAAATGAAAAAACACTCCTTGGGAAAAATAGTTATGACCAATCTAGACAGCATATTAAAAAGTAGAGAGTGTTTTGCCTATGTTCTCCTCTAGGAGTTTTATAGTTTCTGGTCTGACATTTAGATCTTTAATCCATTTTGAGTTTATTTTTGTGTATGGTGTTAGAAAGTGTTCTAGTTTCATTCTTTTACAAGTGGTTGACCAGTTTTCCCAGCACCACTTGTTAAAGGGGTTGTCTTTTTTCCATTGTATATCCTTGCCTCCTTTGTCAAAGATAAGGTGTCCATAGGTTCGTGGATTTATCTCTGGGCTTTCTATTCTGTTCCATTGATCTATATTTCTGTCTTTGTGCCAGTACCATACTGTCTTGATGACTGTGGCTTTGTAGTAGAGTCTGAAGTCAGGCAGGTTGATTCCTCCAGTTCCATTCTTCTTTCTCAAGATTATTTTGGCTATTCGAGGTTTTTTGTATTTCCATACAAATTGTGAAATTATTTGTTCTAGTTCTGTGAAAATTACCGTTGGTAGCTTGATAGGGATTGCATTGAATCTATAGATTGCTTTGGGTAGAATAGCCATTTTGACAATATTGATTCTTCCAATCCATGAACACGGTATGTTTCTCCATCTGTTTGTGTCCTCTTTGATTTCTTTCATCAGTGTTTTATAGTTTTCTATGTATAGGTCTTTTGTTTCTTTAGGTAGATATACTCCTAAGTATTTTATTCTTTTTGTTGCAATGGTGAATGGTATTGTTTCCTTAATTTCTCTTTCTGTTTTTTCATTGTTAGTATATAGGAATGCAAGGGATTTCTGTGTGTTAATTTTATATCCTGCAACTTTACTATATTCATTGATTAGCTCTAGTAATTTTCTGGTAGAGTCTTTAGGGTTTTCTATGTAGAGGATCATGTCATCTGCAAACAGTGAGAGTTTCACTTCTTCTTTTCCTATCTGGATTCCTTTTACTTCTTTTTCTGCTCTGATTGCTGTGGCCAACACTTCCAACACTATGTTGAATAGTAGTGGTGAGAGTGGGCACCCTTGTCTTGTTCTGATTTCAGGGAAATGCTTTCTTTTCACCATTGAGGGTGATGCTGCTGTGGTTTGTATATATAGCTTTTATTATGTTGAGGTATGTTCCTTCTATAAATCACAGCAAGATCCTCTATGACCCACCTCCCAGAATATTGGAAATAAAAGCAAAACTAAACAAATGGGACCTAATGAAACTTAAAAGCTTTTGCACTACAAAGGAAACTATAAGTAAGGTGAAAAGACAGCCTTCAGAATGGGAGAAAATAATAGCAAATGAAGAAACAGACAAAGGATTAATCTCAAAAATATACAAGCAACTCCTGCAGCTCAATTCCAGAAAAATAAATGACCCAATCAAAAAATGGGCCAAAGAACTAAACAGACATTTCTCCAAAGAAGACATACAGATGGCTAACAAACACATGAAAAGATGCTCAACATCACTCATTATCAGAGAAATGCAAATCAAAACCACAATGAGGTACCATTACACGCCAGTCAGGATGGCTGCTATCCAAAAGTCTACAAGCAATAAATGCTGGAGAGGGTGTGGAGAAAAGGGAACCCTCTTACACTGTTGGTGGGAATGCAAACTAGTACAGCCGCTATGGAGAACAGTGTGGAGATTCTTAAAAAACTGGAAATAGAACTGCCATATGACCCAGCAATCCCACTTCTGGGCATACACACTGAGGAAACCAGATCTGAAAGAGACACGTGCACCCCAATGTTCATCGCAGCACTGTTTATAATAGCCAGGACATGGAAGCAACCTAGATGCCCATCAGCAGATGAATGGATAAGGAAGCTGTGGTACATATACACCATGGAATATTACTCAGCCATTAAAAGAATTCATTTGAACCAGTCCTAAGATGGATGAAGCTGGAGCCCATTATACAGAGTGAAGTAAGCCAGAAAGATAAAGAACATTACAGCATACTAACACATATATATGGAATTTAGAAAGTGATAACGATAACCCTATATGCAAAACAGAAAAAGAGACACAGAAATACAGAACAGACTTTTGAACTCTGTGGGAGAATGTGAGGGTGGGATATTTCAAAAGAACAGCATGTATACTATCTATGGTGAAACAGATCACCAGCCCAGGTGGGATGCATGAGACAAGTGCTCGGGCCTGGTGCACTGGGAAGACCCAGAGGAATCGGGTGGAGAGGGAGGTGGGAGGGGGGATCGGGATTGGGAATACATGTAAATCCATGGCTGATTCATATCAATGTATGACAAAACCCACTGGAAAAAAAAAAATAATAATAATAAATAAAAATAAATAAACAAAAAGTAGAGACATTACTTTGCCAACAAAAGTCCATCTGGTGAATGCTTTGGTTTTTCCAATAGTCATGTATGGATATGAGAGTTGGACTACAAAGAAAGCTGAGTGCCAAAGAATTGATGCTTTTGAACTGTGGTGTTGGAGAAGACTCTTGAGAGTTCCTTGCACTGCAAGGAGATCCAACCAGTCCATCCTAAAGGAGATCAGTCTTGAGTGTTCATTGGAAGGACTGATGTTGAAGTTGAAACTCCAATACTTTGGCCACCTGATGTGAAGAGCTGACTCATTTGAAAAGACCCTGATGCTGGGTAAGATTGAAGGTGGGAGAAGAAGGGGACTACAGAGAATGAGATGGTTGGATGGCATCACCGACTCAATGGACATGAGTTTGAGTAAGCTCCAGGAGTTGGTGAAGGACAGGGAAGCCTGTCGTGCTCCAGTCCATGGGGTCTCAACGAGTTGGACATGACTGAGCAACTGGACTGAACTGAACTGATTTAAGTCTGTATTCTTTGCTTGAAAAATGTTAGGACACATTAATGAAAAATCAATTAAGACATGTAAACATTCATGAGTTTGCTTGCTTTATGTACTAAAAATGCTTCCTCATGGTCCACTATAGGCTTGCAACTCAAAGTATGCCCAGGGACCAGAAGCACAGTTCTTACCTGGGAATTTGTTAAATATGCAGACTTTCAGATCCACCCCCAACCTACACAATCAGAATCTGCATTTAAATGTGATTCCAAGTTGATTTCTATGCAAATTTAAGTTCAACAAGCACTCTCTCTACAACACAGGTTCTTAACTTAAGTCCTAGGGGCAACATTAGTTTCACAAATTCCCTAAAATTTTATACAGAATTTTTTGTAAGTGAATATATATAAATTTTACTGGGTAAAGCTTCCATATAGTTTATCAAACTCTCACAGAAAATATGACCTCCAAATAGATTACGAACTACTCAATTCTATGCCACAGTTTAAAGTCAAAATATTTCAAAAACTATTTATGCTACTCTCAATGAGGTCTGTTGAAGAATGACAAGAATGAAGGTCAGAACGTCACAGTGGGTCATGAAAGACCTTATCTGAAGAATTTATTCACACCATGCAAGAACTATGCCAAGAAACCAGTTTGGAGACATCTAAATAAATAATTCTCTACATGAGGTTTGAGATTAAGAATGTGCACTTGAAGAAGATTCAAACTGAGAAGTAAATAAATATAAGGTAGGATTTTTTTTAAGATAGGATGCCATTAGATGACAGCAAAGTGCTGAATTCTTATTGTAAGAGCTCAATCAGCAAATCTCTAATACGAAATTCTGTTTGATTTGGGATACATAACCATTTTAAAATGCTAACTTCCAAGTACATTCTTATAATACTTCCTTTATGAGGAACCCCATAAAGGGGTCAGGCTTTCTTCATCTTCTCTGGACATCAGAAGACAAAACAATGAAAAAATATGGAACAAAAATTAAAAAGGACTTGCCCAGCATCTTCAGTGAGCTAACGATAAAGAATGGCTCATATCCAGAAGGCTCTCACTAATATATGAGAACTGTGTACATCTTTCATTCTTTCATTTTATCACATAACCCTCTCTGTGGGGTGTGTATTATCCAGGGGCATACACTATGTTTAACTTGTTTCCTTAAGCCATAGTGCCTGACAGAATTTAATTTCCTTAATGGGAATCAAAAATGTAAATTTAAAATGTTAACTGGACCTCATCTTGATCTTGATTCTTTATTTTACTGCTACTAAAACTTCTCACTTGTGATGAGTCTAATCCCTGACAATCTGGTCTGCTGGGTGGATCCATATCCAACCATATGAGTCATTCCAGGCAAGAGAGAATGCTAAAAAATACTCAGCGGATCAAGTCTTCTCTGCCCCGATCTATTTCCATGGGTATCAGGGAAATGTCTGGTTTTTCCTTAGCTTTATATCTTAGAATTATTAAAAGTTCTTTTTATCCAAGTACATCAGGGATTAAAATGAAACATTCACACTCTATTAACTATTGTGTAGTAGCTCAGTCGTGTCCAGCTCTTTGCAACCCGATGGACTGTAGCCCGCCAGGCTCCTCATTCCATGGAATTCTTCAGGCAAGAATACTGGACTGGTAGCCATTCCCTTCTCCAGGGTATCATCCCAACTCAGGGATCGAACCCATGTCTCCTGCCCTACAGGCAGGTTCTTTACCGTCTGAGCCACCAGGGAAGCCCAGTGAAATATTAATGTACCCCATTCACATAGTAAACACAACCTGATAAACTGTACATAAAATTATTGATTTGTATTATAGAAATGTATCCCATCAATAACAAAAACTATATAAAAGAATGTAGTACCTTATACATATGACAGTCTCTCAGATACGCAATGAGAGTTAAATGCTAATGACTTAGACAAATAAGTAAGTAACCCATTTATCTGTTTTTCAGCCCCATTTACATAGTGTCAATTTGATTTCTGAAGCAAAAAGAGTAATGATCATAAGGACAGGCACCCTGATAATAATGACATGAAACAAATCAGCAAGGAAGAGTACTGAAATTTGCTGACCACCTTGGATAGCAGAGGCACTTGTTCCAAAGACACTCAAGTTCCAAACTTTAGTTTGGAAGACTAAGTGAGAAGACATAGAGAGAAGTTCCGAGCAATATCTAAGACTACAAAGTTAGTGAAAAGTTTGGGGCTGTAGTTTCAGCAGAGAGAGAAGAGTAAGAAGGGTAGTAAGGATATAACAAAGAACAAGGATGGGGAAGAAACAGTGAATCCAGTTTTATCTGGAGAAATGAAACAATGAAAACGAGACAAACAATTAAAGATAAAACAGGTTACTAAGAACAGTAGTAAATGCTTTCTTGCTCATTTCAGGGAGCATTTGAAAAGTAACCAATATGATCATTAATCATAATTTTTAAGTAAAATAAAATAGCAAAATCAATATCTGAATGGTCCATAAGTCTTCAAAGTTCATGCTCCGAACCACTATACTTACAAAAAAATGATCCAGTTTATGCAAATAATTAGTAGCTCAAAAATATTTTAACTGGAAATCTCAAATATCACAGTAGTTTTATTTTTAAAAATACATTAAATATACTTTTAACAACAAAGACAGACATAAAAATATACTAGTTAAGCCACTTAATCTTATTCTTTACCTCAAAGTGTCATAGAACTAAGACAGCATGGACATGTCTCAAAATTCCTAGATACTCTATAATCACTTATACATTTATTTCTTCTAGAAATATGTTCTCAACTTTCTGGAACCATTTAATAATTTAAATACGAACCATTTCTCAAGGCTAAGAAAGCTCTTTGTTTACACCCCACTGTTTAAAGTAACATCTTTTATTTGTCTCAAGTAATTTGTTCCAGCTTCAGTGGAGGTCATCTAGATCTCTTTCTCTAGGTCTGGTAAACTCTATTCTTCCCTTAATGAAGTACTCAGTATATAATCAAAAACACTGAAACAAACAAACAAAAAATGGATGAGTATATTTAAAATATAAAGATTTAGAACCTAAGATATCTTAGTACATCTTCAGTTTCCTTAAATCAGACACCACTTGTATTTTAAACGATCTTTAATATCCTGAAGAACACACGAGCTATGTTACATGGATAAACTCATCACATCTCAAACGCACTACATTTAAAGGAACAATAAGTTCACTGCCCTGGTTCAAATGATAGTTACCTCTTCATCGTCTTCCTCATCTTCAACATCCAGAATTCCTGAATCCTGTTCAGACTTGGGGCTAGTGCTTTCTATCTCTGTATCAAAAATTGTATATGCTTCTTTCTTAGATTTTCTCTTGCTACCTATCCTGGGTTGTTGCAAGATGATGTTATCCAGGTTTCTTTGTTGTTGAGCCTAGGATAGAAATAAATACACACAAATAAACAAACAAAAGAAGAAACAAAGCTTAAGCATTCAAAGAACTTTTAATTTTGAATTAATTGGTATCAAAAGAAAATACAATGAGATGCCTTAAAATACATAAAGTTTTAGTACCAGAAATAAAACCAAACATATTAATGTAGCACATAGGGGAAAAAAAAAAGATAATCACTTAGTGAGAGCTTAGTCACTTCAGTCGTGTCCAACTCTTTGCAACCCTATGGACTGCAGCCCACCAGGCTCCTCTGTGCCAGGAATTCTCCAGGCAAGAATACTAGAGAGGGTTGCCATGGCCTCCTCCAGAAGTCGAACCACGTCTCATAAGTCTTCTGAGTTGACAGGAGGGTTCTTTACCAATAGTGCCACCTGGGAAGATTTTCTAAATATACACACTGTCATCACAAAAATGAAATCTATTGATTTGCCAAGAGATTGGGGCTTCCCAGGTGGCACCAGGGGTAAAGAACCCGCCCTCCAATGCAAGAGACTTAAGAGATGCAGGCCGGATCCCTGGGTCAGGAAGATTCCCCAGAGCAGGGCATGGCAACCCACTCCAGTATTCTTGCCTGGAGAATCCCATGGACAGAGCAGTCTGGCAGTCCACAGTCCATGGGGTCGCACTGAGCTGGACACGACTGAAGTCACTTAGCCTGGTACAGCAGCGAAGAGATTAGTGCAAGTGACTAAATATTTATCTCTTAAACGATAAGTGCTATACTAGAACCACTGTGGTCTGGAGAAAAGGGACAGGAATCTTCAAGTTTAGGGTACTCTTAAAAACAGATATGAGGATATATGAGATCAATAAATTTTAATAAGGAGAATGAAATATCTTAATAGAGTAATATGAACTAATGAATCCAACAGAAATTCATGACCTTAGTCTGAGGAAAGCAGAGTTTTAAGCATTACTTTTTCTAAACTTTTATAGAAAAGTGGAATTCCCTCAGCTTAACAAAATACACTCAAACAACAATGTGGTCTCCATACATCCAAAGAGGTGGAAAGTGTGACTATACAGAGTCAACATCAGAAGTTAGCCCAAAGTATCAGAGCTGGAAAGGATCTTAATCACCACTCAGGAAATATGCTGGAAGACAAAGGATTGTTTGAGGCTACAAGGTTAGTAAGTGGTAAATCAGAAGCCCAAAGAGGGATCTCCTAAATTCCGTATGAGTCATCTTCCCACTACACCAACAGTCCCATAAAGCACGACAAAAACAGTCCCCAAAAAAAGAGTTCTGCAGTCAAATAAATGTGAAACACCCCATGCTATGCAAACCTTCTTGTAGACATATGGTGTATAATACATTAACAGAATAAAAAATGGGAAAAGTCCTATTTTAAGAAAAGTTATTGTGTTTCACAATGGAACTTTTCTTTTTAAAAACAATAATATTAATACTGACTATCATCCAAAGATATAAAGCTTAAGAAATGTGACTTCTCAGAATATACATTCCTTAGTCACTATATGATGTTTCTACTCAGCAACAAGTAGAAATTAGTTCAAGAGAAAAACCAGAATCTCCAAATATTTTGAATGAGATTAAGAATTCTAGATAAATACTAATTATAAGGGTTAGTCCAGGTACTAGTTAAATAAGACAATTATAACAGGATAGAGAAAAACTTGAACTATGTGAGCTAGACTCTGCCAAGAAAATGAAAAGAATCTACATTCCAGAGATTTGAATCAATGGACTAACTTGTTTCTCTGCATAGTACTTGTTGATATTTTGATTTGACTTACATAAAATACATAGCTTCAGTAACAAAACTGAGAGGGAAGATACCCAACAACATTTAATTTATGTTTGTAAACAAGACATACGTATCCTTAAAGCATCTGAGATCCCAAATTAGACAAAACATTCTTCCTACTCCTCTCAAAAGTAGGAAGTTCCCCTCTCTCACTTATTTTCAATGTAAACCACACAAAAAGAGATTGAGGACTCTAGAAAGCTAAAACTTTCATATTAAAAAAGCAAGCCCTCAACTAAAGAATGGTCACTTGTCTCTTTATTCTTTCTCTCAGTACAGCAGAACTAAAAGCTTTCATAAGTTGGTCTTATTTTATTGAATCCAAAGTTAAATATTTTTCTTTCACAATCAATAAAATACTATCAATGAACTGAAGCAATCAAGAGCAGCCACATTTAAGTACTATCATTTATACTTCAAATAATACAAATCTGAAAGAAACCCTAAGGAAGTAATCATCTATGATTTGTTCTTTTTGTGCCTGGTTTACCAATCACTTTGATGGAGCACAAAGTAGTTTAGCCCAAATCAACATAACCTATGCTAGAAATGAGAGCACTGCAAGTTTTATTCCAAGGCTATATAATAACTTGGGGTCTCTGTAAAAATTATCAAGGGGGCTTTTCCATTTATAAAGGAGCAGTCAGGGCAGATCTGCCAAGAAAGAACTAATCAAGATGGAAATACTAAAACAGGTAGAATAATGAAATAAATACTCAGATATTACCCATTAGAAAGCAAATTAAAACCACCATCTATTCAAAATTATGTTATGGAACTGGCAGGAAGTGAGAAGAGTAAATATAGATAAAAACAGGTATATGTATGCAATATATGTAAAAATTAAAATGTGACCCTAAAGTCCACACAACAAACAACAGTTCTTCAGAGCTCTTTTCTAACATGCTAAGCCATCTCACCAGGACCATTTATTCTGTCCCTCCAAGGACGACCTTGGAGACAGAGAAGCAGCTGACTGACTTTTGCTGCCTAGAGTGCAGGTAACAGGGTATCAGGCAAACAGATAGACTTTAGAAAATACTGAGGCTTTAACTTCTTTGTTCATTCTCTTTGTGAATAATCTTTACACATTTAACCACCTCTTCCTCAAGATTCCCTCACATATGTTCTTCTCTGTTTTCCTAATACACAGAAATAAAGTAAGTTTATTCCTCAACCCCTACTCTTCTACCACTCTTTCCACTCTCTCAAAATTCAATAGCATATCTCTAGTTCCATATTACTACTGTGTGTTCTATCATCACTTCACTTTCTACATACCTAAAATGGAACTCATCACCTTCTCATTACAGTTAATGGGAGGTGAACCTGATTGTCTCAATGTATTTTCCAATACTCTCCAACATGAATTTCTCCTTGGAACAGAATCTACCTCATGATACACTAAGAATATTTTCACCACTCTATCTTTGCTTAAGCCATTTCTCTTCTAGTTGACCTCCCCCTACCTGTACCCAATCTTTCCTCCAAAACTCAACTAAAATTCTTTTTCCTTTAGAAAGCCTCCTCTCACTATTTTAACTCACAGTGCTTTCCCCCTATATCCCTACTTTCAGTCCAACATGTACTGAACAACCACTTGAGTCCCGGTATTGTGTTGACTATACAAAGAACAAAACAGATTTTCTGATTCTTGAACCTCACATCATTTTAAGAAGTGGATAAGCAAACAAGTGGCTGAAATTCAGTGCAATAAGTATAATGATAGAAATAAACACGGGTACAATGATCAGACAAAGCAGAAAGTAATCATATATGCAAGGAGGATTTCAGGAACTTGGAGGAAAAGGTAGCAAGTGGGGAGGCTCAAGAAGCGGTGGGATATACGTACTTACAGATGATTCACTATGTTGTACAGTGGAAACTCACACAGCATTGGAAAGCAATTATCCTCCATTGTAAAGAGTGAATATGATTTTTACAAAGGGAAGTAGGTAGAAAGAGTAACCATTCCAAAAGAAAGAAACTGCATAAGAAAAGACATGTGAAATAACATTATCCACCCAAGCAATAAGTAATTTTGTATAAGAACATAAGTTATGAAGGACTAACAAGAGACAGCCAAATCAGTCAATCAACCCTGAATATTCAATGGAAGGACTGATGCTGAAGCTGAAGCTCCAATACTCTGGCCACCTGAGGTGAAGAGCGGACTCACTGGAAAAGACCTCGATGCTGGAGAAGACTGAAGGCAAAGCAGAAGGAGGCGGCAGAGGACGAGATGGTTGAATAGCATCACCAACTCAATGGACATGCATCTGAGCAAACTCTGGGAGATAGTGAAGGATAGAGGGGACTGGTGTGACAAAGTCCATGGGGTCACAAAGAGTTGGACAGGACTTAGCGACTGAACAACAATAAGAAACAAAGTTAAAGATGCCATACAAAGTAGTTTCAAGGCCAGCTAGCAGGCAATGGAGGAACAAGAGAAGAATGTAAGCAGGGGAAGAAAAAGATCAGCTTTACAATTTGGGCACATCCTCTGGGAGCTGAGGAATGGTCAACCGGGAGAAGATAAAGACTAGAAACAGGAAAATCAATATAGATCACTAAAGGAGTCCAAATAACAATGATGAGAATTTGAATTAAGGTAGCAGCAGATACAGAAGAAGCAGAAGCAATATAGTTTACTGATTCAAATGTTGTATGTGGAAGAGGGGAAGAAAATAAGTAACTGCAAATATTCTGGTCTTTAAGACTAGACAATGGGATCATTCCAAAAAACAGGAACAGTGGAAATAGTAAGTTGAGGCAGGATAGAGAAGATGAGTTAAGTAAACTTGTCAGATATTCAAATAAAAAATGATAGTACACTTCAGAGTTCAACTCCTCTCTTCTTCAGGATAGGAAACATACTTGTCCATTCTTAGAATCCCCCAAGTACAGATACAATGACATATACACAGAAAACTCAGATAAATGCTTACTATATAAAGAAAAAAATAAAAGAAACCTATGTAAGAATGAGATTTGGCACAACAAAAGAGAGGGATATCTGTAAAAGACATAATTTGAATAGTCTCCTATTTATTTAAAGGGGGGGGGGGGGAAGGACCGTAAGAATTACCTAACTTGAATTATTCACCTAAAAATGTAGCTATTAAAACTTTTACAATTGTCATTACACATGCCATTAAATAAAGTTTTATTGCGAATACAACTTCCAAGGGTACCTAGCAATAAGACTCAAAATTCTGTGAATCAAAAACACAAAGGTTCCTTTCTTTATCAGCCCAATACTGACCTCTAGTGGACTAAAGGAACACATACAAATGGAGAGAGGCCTCGGCTTGCAGCTTTGAGACCGAACACGGACTTCAATAACAGGGTGCTGAATCAGAAAAGAAAAAGAAGGGGAAAAAACCTTCTTTGAGGAAGATATGTTTAAATCTAAGCTCTGCAATATATTAATTCTATAACCATGGATAGGTTCTTCTCAATGCAACATCCCATCTACTCAGAACTGCCACAAGGATTAAATAAGAAATACATGTAAATTATCTTTAAAAAAAAATTTTTTTTTAAATTAATGTGCAGAAGTACTGTGTTTGGGAACAGCCTTTAGCTCAATGGAATTTAATTTACATGCCTAATCATTCACTCATTTTTTTATAATTTTATTTATTTATTCACTTTTGGCTGTGGTGGGTCTTCTTACTGCAGGGGCTTTTGTCTAGTTGCAGACAGCGGGGCCTACTCTCTAATTGTGGTGGGCGGGCCTCTCATTGAAGTGGCTTCTCTTGTTGCAGAGCTTGCACTCCAAGGTGCTCGGACTTCAATATTTGCGGCACGGAGGCTCAGCAGTTGCAGCTCCCAGCCTCTAGAGCACAGGCTCAACAGTTTGTGGTACATGAGCTTAGTTGCCCTGTGGCATGAGGGATTTTCCCAGATCAGAGATCAAACTTGTATCTCCTGTTGGCAATCACATTCTTTACCACTGAGGCACCAAGAAAGTCCCAGGTAAACGATCCTGAATTAAAAGATATCAAAGCAAAAGTTTTTGACTTAACATAATCATGAAATAATTATCTCAATAAGGTTGGTGAACATCCATTATCTTATACAGATAAAAAATTAGGTAAATAGAAAAATTTTTTGCTCTATGTGATGAGACTTCTTGGGATTTACTCTTATCAGCTTTATATAACATAGAGCAGAGCTAATTATATTTATTATGTTGAACATTTTTTAAAAAGATACGTTAAAAGAAAAAAAAAACATTAAAATTTAAGTTCCACCTGTCTTCCTCTGAATGTGAGATGGGAATTTTGTTTCACTCTCTACTCTGGAAGCATCAAAGATCTAGCAATATTTAGATACACAATGATTAATGTTATCTAATAGTTCTTCACACTGCCATTCAATTTTTGTATTTGTACTATACTGCAACTATTAGATATCTGTACTGCACACTTCTTGTACTCTACCTCACATCCTCTCATGTTCAGCTCTTATTTCAAGTATAATATCAGCAACCAGTTCTTGGCAGCCTTGGAAGTGTCGTATAGTGTAAACTGAAACCAACTTAGCATGTACCCCACACTTTCAGCTTCCTACCCAGAGGTTTTGCAGACATCACAGTGTGGAATCCCACAACAATTAATTAGCATTCATGATTCTCAACCCAGAAGTGAGGCAAACTTTGGCCAAAGACGGACATATACACTCCCCATTTCGTTCCGCCTGCAGTGAGTTCCATACAGCTTCACAGAAGTCCATGGATGAAGGAAGCAAACTGCCCTACAAGTATACCACTGTACAGTTACAGTTCAGTTGCTCAGTCATGTCCGACTCTTTTGCAATCCCATGGACTGCAGCATGCCAGGCTACCCTGTCCATCACCAACTCCCAGAGTTTACTCAAACTCATGTCCATTGAGTCAGTGATGCCATCTAACCTTCTCATCCTCCATTGTCCCCTCCTCCTCCCACCTTCAATCTTGCCCAGCATCAGGGTCTTTTCAAATGAGTCAGGTCTTCACATCAAATGGCCAAAGGATTGGAGTTTCAACTTCAGCATCAGTCATTCCAATGAATATTCAGGACTGATTTCCTTTAGGGTGACTGGCTGGATCTCCTTGCAGTCCAAGGGACTCTCAAGAGTCTTCTCCAACACCATAGCTTAAAAGTATCAATTCTTCGCCACTTCTTTCTTTATAGCCAAACTCTCACATCCATACATGACTACTGGAAAAACCATAGCCTTGAATAGACAGACCTTTGTTGGCAAAATAATGTCTCTGCTTTTTAATAATGCTGTCTAGGCTGGTCATAACTTTTCTTTCAAAGAGTAAGTGTCTTTTAATTTCATGGTTCAGTCACCATCTGCAGTGATTTTGGAGCCCCCAAAAATAAAGTCTGCCACTGTTTCCACTGTTTCCCCATCAATTTGCCATGAAGTGGTGGGACTGGATGCCATGATCTTAAGGGTGGTATCATCTGCTTATCTGAGGTTATTGATACTCTCCCGGCAATCTTTATTCCTGCTTGTGCTTCATTCAGCCCAGGGTTTCTCATGATGTACTCTGCACATAAGTTAAATAAGCAGGGTGACACTATGCAGCCTTGACATACTCCTTTCCCAATTTGGAACCAGTCTGTTGTTCCATGTCCAGTTCTAACTGTTGCTTCCTGACCTGCATACAGATTTCTCAGAAGGCAGGTCAGGTGGTCTGGTATTCCCATCTCTTTCACTGGGTGGGAATGTAAATCAATATAGCCACTGTGGGAAACATATGGAGGTTTCTTTAAAAACTAAAAGTAGAGTTGCCATATGATCTAGCCATCCAACTCCCTTGCATGGAATATTTACACTTGTATTCTTAGTTGGGAGATTGAAAAATTTTTTTCTAGAGAAATTAATAAAGAACTGCCACAAAGTACTGTTTGTATTTCCCAATCAAAGATGTGATTTCCTTTGTAGAATTCCATGAAGTTTGCTACTTGACAAGTCTACGCCCAGACTTTCCTGTAAACTGTTAAGTAATTTATTACTAAATATGAGTGACTGGCCAAGGATCAATAGATATTTGAGGAAAATATCCAAATGGAAAGAGATACAAAATACCAATATGAGAAAACAAATAACAACAATAAAAAGTACTAGCTAGATGGAGAAGATAAGGTAGAAAACAAAATAATGTTTGAAAAATTTACTGGTATCCTAAAAATTAAAAATTTGGTTTATTACATAGAAATATTACACAGATTGCCAGGAATCATACCAATGTTTTCTTCAGTCATCCCCCAAGGCAACAGAAACAAAAGCAAAGACAAACAAACAGGGCCTTTTCAAAACGTAAGGCTTTTGCACAGCAGAGGGAACCGTGTGCTCAGTCGCTCAGTCACACCTGGCTCTTTGGACCCCATGGGCTTTAGCCAAACTCCTCTGCTATGGGGATTTTCTAGGTGAAAATACTGGAGCGGGTTGCCATGCCCTCCTCTAGGGGATCTTCCCAACCCAGGGATCGAACCCAGGTCTCCCGCATTGCAGGCGGATTCTTTACTGTCTGAGCCACCAGGAGAGCCCAGGGGAAACCATAAACAAAATAAAAAACCTGCAGACTAGGAGAAAATGTGTGCATGATCCAAATGACAAGGGGTTAGATTTCAAGATACACAAACAGCTCATACATCTCGATAACAAAAAACAAATAACCTAATCAAATAATGGACAGAAAACCTCAACAGCAATTTCTCCAAAGAAGACATATATGTGGCCAGTAGGCACATATAAAGATGCTCAATGTTGTTAATTATTAGAGAAATGCAACAAAAGTACAATGAGGTACTACCTCATACTGATTAGAATGGCCATAAACAAATGCTGGAGAAGGGAAAGACCACCCACTCCAGTATTCTGGCCTGGAGAATTCCATGGACTGTATAGTTCATGGGGTCACAAGACTTAGACACAACTGAGTGACTTTCACTTTCACCTTTTTAAGACAACTTGCAACATAAATTTGAGAGTGTTCCTTCTTCAATTTATTAGAAGAATTTAGAACAACTGATGCTAACTCTTCTCTAGATTTTGGGAGGCATTTTATTACTGTTTCAGTCTCATTACTCAAAATTGATCCTTTCAAATTTCCTGTTCTTCCTGATTCATTATTGCTAAGTTGTTCAGCAGTGTGTTGTTTACTTTCCACACACTGATACATTTTCCAGTTGTCCATCTGTTATTGACTTCAAGTTTCATACCACTGTGATTAGAAACATAATATAATCATAGTATAATAGAAACATAGTATAATTTTATAATAGTATAAAAATACCCTTTTAGTATAATCTCAATCTTCTTACATTCGCTTAGACTTGTTTTGTGAACTAACATGTAATCTACCCTGCAGAATGCTCTGTGTGCACTTCAGAGAATATGTATTCTGCTATTGTTAGGTGGAATAAACTTTATATGCTTTTTTAAGTCTATTTGGTCTTAGGTTTAGTGCAAGACCAATGGTTCCTTACTAATTTTTCTATCTGGGAGATTTGTCCACTGTTCAAGTGGGGTATCTAAGCCTGCTATTACTATTGTATTGCTGTCTATTTCTTCCTTCAGAACTGTTAGTAATTTGTTTAACGTATGTAGATGCTTTGACATTAGATGTACCTCAACTCTAGTTTCTGCCAAAGATTTATTATGCCCTGTTCATTCTCATTATAAACTAATGAAAGGACAGTAAATGTCATCAGAAAAATAAAAACTATGTAGAACAACCAAATGTAAATTCTATGACTGAAAAATAAAATATCTGAAATAAAGAATTCACCATTTAAAGCACTTAACAGTCAAAAAGAGATAGTCAGCAAACTTGAAGATAGAGCAATAGAAATTATCAAATTAGGAAAAGAATAAATAAAAGATTAAAAAAGCAAACAAACATGAAAAACAAAGCCTGCATAATATGGAAGACACTATCAAAGAGTCTAACCTAAGTAGTACCAGAGTTCTAGAACAAAAAGGAGAAATAATATAGTGAAGAAAAAAATCTGAAAAAACAATAGGTAAAAATTTCCCACATTTTATATAAGATATAAAGCACCTGAGTCAAGAAGCTTAATGAATCCCAATGGGAACACCACAGTCAAACTACTGAAAATCAAAGATCAAGAGAAAAATTTAAAAGCCACTGGAAAAAAAAACACCATATTATATACTGCAGAAAAACAATACAAATGACTACTGATCTCTTATCAGAAACTGCAGAGTTCAGAAAGCAATAGAAATAAAAACAAAATTGAAAAAATTGCAACTTTGAATTCTAAATCCAGGAAATATCCTTCAGAAATTTTAATGAGCTTAAATTTGCCCCCTAAAAGAAATGATGAAGTCCTAAACATCTCAGAATATGATGTTATTTAGAAATAGGATAACTGCAGATGTATTTAAGATGAAGTAATATTGCAGCAGGCTGAGTCTTTAACTCAATATGATTGATGTCCTTTTAAGATGAGAAGAAAACAAAGACAGAAGATATAGAGGAAAACATTAGGTGATAATTGAGTCATATTAAAGTGACATAATCGCAAGCCAAGGAATGCTAAGAGTGCTGGCAAAACACGAGAAGCAAGGAAGACACAAGGAGACAGGACGCTGCTGACACTGACTCTGAGCTCGTAGCACCCAGACCTGTGAGACAGTATGTTTTTTTATTAAGCCATGCAGTTCTTTGGAAGAGAGTAAAAAAGCTGGCTTAAAACTCAACATTCACATCAAAAGATCATGTCATCCGGTTCCATCACTTCATAGTGAATAGATGGGGAAAAAACGTAAACAGTAACATATTTTATTTTCTTGGGTTCCAAAATAACTGTGGACAGTGACTGCAGCCATGAAATTAAAAGACGCTTGCTGCTTGGAAGGAAAGTTATGACAAACAGAGACAGTGTACTAAAAAGCAGAGACATCACCTTGTTGACAAAGGTCCACATAGTCCAAGCTATGGTTTTTCTAGTAGGCATGTACAGATGTGAGAGTTGGACCATAAAGAAGGCTGAGCACTGAAGAACTGAAGCTTTTGCATTGTGGTGCTGGAGAAGACTCTTGAGACTTCCTTGGGAAGCAAGGAGATCAAACCAGTCAATCCTAAAGGAAATCAACCCTGAATATTCATTGGAAAGACGGATGCTGAAGCTCCAATACTTTGGCCACCTGACGTGAACAGCCAACTCATTGAAAAGACCCTGATGCTGGGAAAGACTGACATTCTCAATGTCCCTTTCATTTCTTCTATATTAGGCTTACAGTTTTAAAAAACTATAAAAAGAGCTAATCTTTGAAGAATAGGAATATTTCCCAAAAAATTCCATAAATTACTATTCTGTGACTCAGACTCTTAGATACAGAAGAAGACACTGGTGGTTACCATGGGGTAGGGGAAGAGAGGCATGACTGGAGATGAGGTTGGAGGATCATGGAGTATCAATCTACAGACATAAAATAAATAAGTCTTGGGGATGTAAAGTACAGCATGGAAAATGTAGTCAATAATATTGTATTAGTTTGTATGTTGATAGATTGTATCCAAAGCTATGGTGTACATCTAGCAACGTATACAAAAGTTAAACTACTATGTTGTACACCAGAAACTAAGATTGCATGTCAATTATATTTTAATGAAAGAAAGTGTCACTAAGGAACACAAGGTCACAATATATGTCCAAGGTAGACAACAAGCTATTATTCTCTTTTTTCTGGTTCACTTAAATACCTATAGTCAAAAGCCAGGTAAGAAACACAAAAACAGGATAAAATTAAGAAATGTGGTGGAAAGTATAAATAAAATCAAGAGAACCTAGGATTTACTCTTGAACAGGAAGAATTATTTCAAAATTATCTCTTCTACTGATTCACCCTTTCAGCAAAATAGTAATTCTCTATGTATCTTTACCAATCTTTATCCACTGCCTTCCTTCCAGGAAACTAGGTAATTCGTGACTTTTGCCCAAGTCTTTAAATTCTGGAATGAATTTCTAATAAAATGAATACATTTTATTAGAGTCTCAAGAGCTATCAGAAGTAGAGGAGATACCGATCTTTCCAAAATGTCTACAAGTCATTTACACAAAGACAAGTATTGTTACCATATTTCTTCATCCCTTCCAAACTCTCATGATTATTTGTTATTTGTTTGAGTACAGGTGACAGTGAGAAGGGATCTTAGAAGGGTAGGGAGTAGGAGAAGGGGTAATAATGTTAGGTTAATCTAAAAAACAAAAACTTTTATATCACTACTAATAGAACCCAAAGGACAAAAGCTTCCCATTCTAACATTATATTGAAGATTCCAATCCAATATAACACTTCCCTTCAAATGTACAATTATGGTTTTCTCTCAGCAGTAACCTATCACAAAAAGAGAAATCCAATTAGGCCCCAGTTTTGAACTGTCTGTCAGAATTTTTTTTCAAGACAGATTTCTTCACAAGGAAGTTAATACTAAGGGATTATTATAACAAAACAAAATGGCATGACTAATAAGAAAAAATACTGGTCAGAGTCATGAGATTTAACTTGTAGTTCTAAGTGCTACTCAATACTTACATGATCCTATATGATTTTGGTTTGCTGAAAAGAAAATGAAAATTTTGAGTCTCTAAAGATATATGGATGTGAGAGTTGGATTGTGCAGAAAGCTGAACGCTGAAAAATTGATGCTTTTGAACTGTGGTGTTGGAGAAGACTCTTAAGAGTCCCTGGACTGCAAGGAGATCCAACCAGTCCATCCTAAAGCAGATCAGTCCTGGGTGTTCATTGGAAGGACTGATGCTGAAGCTGAAACTCCAATATTTTGGCCACCTCATGCGAAGAGTTGACTCATTGGAAAAGACCCCGATGCTGGGAGTGATTGGGGGCAGGAGGAGAAGGGGACGACAGAGGATGAGATGGCTGGATGGCATCACCGACTCGATGGACATTAGTTTGAATAAGCTCTGGGAGTTGGTGATGGACAGGGAGGCCTGGCATGCTGCAATTCATGGGGTCACAAAGAGTCGGACACGACTAAGCGACTGAACTGAACTGAACTGAAAGATATATACTGATTATTTCAACACCTGAAACAACAAGCTCATTTAAAAAGGGATAGAACAAATAATTATCAGACCCTGAAAACAAAAAAGTAAAGGGATCCGTTTTTCTAATTATCAGAATTCTTTCCACCAAGATAGAAGATACAAAGTTAATAACTGCTATAATAATATACAAAAAATTTGAATCAAAATAGTAACCATAGTTCTAAGTAAATAGCAAATTTTTCCCCTTCCATTTTCTTCTACTAAAATATTACAAAGTGCTCTGAATTTCTTAAATATTATCAAATGGAAAATATTCAACAATATACATTCAATATGTAAAACACTTAAGCACACTGACTAGATAAAGAAAACTATTCCTTTGTTAAAAGTTTTAAATTTTGAAAAGGAGCAGAATATTAAGGTATATTTGTATACTTTGTATCTAATAGATCCAGTAAGAGATACTGTCTACCTAAATATTAATATTCCCCTAGCAAAATTAAGAGGAGTCTAAAAACAAGTTGCTCTAAGTACGGGCATTAAGTCACTAGAATTACTTCCCATGTCTACCTACATATACTTTTCTCTTCATGGCTTTGCATCAAGAAAATGATTTAGCAGATCCAACTCAACTTACTTGGCATAGTATTGAATGAAAAAAAAAAATGATGTGTTACAAAACCACAATTAGATTTCAACATTCTGTTTCAAATAAAGATTTCTGTAAGAAGTACAATTAAGAGGAGAAATTCAAAGACCACATCAAAGTGAAGGGTAATACTCCAAACTGCCCTCTAAAGAAGGGAGAATGATGAAGGAAGCCAATTTTTAGCGGAGGAAACCCATACCTTTAGTGTGGTTTACCAGGAAAGACATGGTATGCTTCTCCTATCATGTAAATTACCTTGATTTTTGGACATGATTCTGGGACTGCAGTAAGGTTACTGGATATAACTCACTGGCAAGAAGAGTGCTAATGAGATCAAAGATGGGGAAGTCAAATGTATGTAAGACAATTGCTCATACCAAAAAACTCCACACAAGGAAAAATTTAATTATGATCCTAGTAAAATCCATACACAGTATAAACTACTGATAATAAAGCCAATCTGGAAAAATAATACAGGTAGCATTGTAGTTTATAATATAAATATGAAAGTTATGAAAACACTAAGCTAAAGTCCATATTCTAAGATAAAGGTTGTTTTTTAAAAAAACTATAAAGAGAGCTAATCTTTGAAGAATAGGAATATTTCCCAAAAAATTCCATAAATTATTATTCTGTGCTTGATTCACTTACTCCGGAAACAATGAAAATTACAAAGAAAACACTGCAAAAATTAACATTTCCAAAACTAAGCTTCAACTACTTTGACAATTTTTCATTAAAATGTCAAAGGTTCTAAGCAAAACATTTCCTTCAATTTACATGAGAGTCCCTAGCACTGTAACTGGCACAGGGTAAAATGAGCAATGACTTTTGAAAAATAACAATTTATCTCTTCCTTTCATAAAATAATGTTTCCTTGCTTTATCAATTACTTTCTATCAACAAGAAAATATGATTTTCATTAACCACACTAGACAGGTATTAAGAATATCAGAATGGGCATAGAAGGAACCTATCTCAACATACTAAAGCCTATATATGATAAACCTACAGCAAACATTATTCTCAATGGTGAAAATTGAAAGCATTCCCCTTACGATCAGGAACAAGACAAGGATGTCCACTTTCGCCACTATTATTCAACATAGTTCTGGAAGTCCTAGCTACAGCAAACAGAGAAGAAAATAAATAAAAGGAATCCAGATCAAAAAAGGAGAAATAAAGTGCTCACTGTTTGCAGATGACATGATACTGTATATAGAAAAACCTAAAATAGTATCAGAAAATTACTAGAACTAATCAGTGAATTTAGCAAAGTTGTAGGATACAAAATCAATACACAGAAATCACTTGCATTTCTATATACTAACAACGAAAAATCAGAAAGAGAAATTAAGGAATCAATCCCTTTCACCACTGCAACAATAAGAATTAAATATCTAGGAATAAACTTACCTAAGGAGACGAAAGGAATGTACACAGAAAATTATAAGACACTAATGAAAGAAATCAAAGATGACATAAACAGACAGATATTTCATGTTCCTGGGTAGGAAGAATCAATACTGTGAAAATGACTACACTACCAAAAGCAATCTACAGATTTAATGTGATCCCTATCAAATTACCAATGGCATTTTCCACAGAACTAGAACAAAAAATTTCATAATTTATATGGAAACAAAAGACCCCGAATAGCCAAAGCAGTCCTGAGAAAGAAGAATGGAGCTGGAGGAATCAGCCTTCCTGACTTCAGATTATACCACAAAGCTACAGTCATCAAGACAGTATGGTACTGGCACAAAAACAGAAATATAGACCAATGCAACAAGATAGAAAGCCCAGAAATAAACCCATGCACCTATGGGTACCATATTTTTGACAAAGGAGGCAAGTATATACAATGGGGCAAAGAGAGCCTCTTCAGTAAATGGTGCTGTGAAAACTGGACAGCTACATGTAAAAGAATGAAATTAGAACACTTCCTAACACCATACATAAAGATAAACTCAAAATGGATTAAAGAACCAAATATAAGACCAGAAACTAAAAAACTCTTACAAGAAAACATAAGCAGAACACTCAATGACATAAATCAAAGCAAGATCCTTGGTGACCCTCCTCCTACAGTAATGGAAATAAAAACAAAAGCAAACAAGTTGGACCTGATTAAACTTAAAAGCTTTGGCACAGCAAAGGAAACTATAAGCAAGATGAAAAGCCAACCCTCAGAATGGGAGAAAATAATAGCCAATGAAACAACTGACAAAGGATTAATTTCCAAAATATACAAGCATCTCATACAACTCAATACCAGAAAAACAAACAACACAATCAAAAAGTGGGAAAAATACCTAAATAGATATTTTTCCAAAGAAGACACACAGATGGCTAACAAACATATGAAAAGATGCTCAACATCGCTCATTATTCATTTCAATTCAGTTCAGTTCAGTCACTCAGTCATGTCCGACTCTTTGCGACCCCACGAATCGCAGCACGCCAGGTCTCCCAGTCCATCACCAACTCCCGGAGTCTACTCAAACTCATATCCATCGAGTCGGTGATGCCATCCAGCCATCTCATCCTCTGTCGTCCCCTTCTCCTCCTGCCCCCAATCACTCCCAGCATCGGGGTCTTTTCCAATGAGTCAACTCTTAGCCTGAGGTGACCAAAGTACTGGAGTTTCAGCTTCAGCACCAGTCCTTCCAATGAACACCCAAGACTGATCTCCTCTAGGATGGACTGGTTGGATCTCCTTGCAATCGCTCATTATTAGAGAAATGCAAATCAAAACTACCATGAGATATCACCTCACACTGGTCAGAATGGCCATCATCAAAAAGTCTACAAACAATAAACACTGGAGAAGGTGTGGAGAAAAGAGAACACTCTTGCACTGTTGGTGGGAATGTAAATTGATACAGCCACTATAGAAGATGGTATGGAGATTCCTGAAAAAACTAGGAATAAAACCACCATACAACCCAACAATCCCACTCCTAGGCATACACCCTGAGGAAACCAAAACTGAAAAAGCCACATGTATCCCACTGTTCATTGCAGCACTATTTACAATATCTAGAACATGGAAGCAATCTAGATGTCCACTGATGGATGAATGGATAAAGAACTTGTGGTATATATATACAATGGAATAGTATTACCTGCACTAAAACAAGGTCTAAAAATACTAAGTGTAAAATTCCAGAAATAAACAATCCATAAGTTTAAACTGCATGCCATTCTGAGTAGCATTATTAAATCTCTCACTATCCTGCTACTTTCTGCCCAGGACATGAATTATCCCTTTGTCCAGCGTATCCTGCCCATTAGTCAGTTAGTACTCATCTCAGTTATCATATTGATTGTTTTAAGGAATCAAGAGTGCTTGTGTTCAATAACCTTTATTCTACTTAAGAAGAACCCCAAACCACAAGGGTAATATTGAAAACAGTTTTAAGTTTTGTAGCTCAAGTTCAAAAAGATGATTTCAATAGTATATAGTTAAAGAAAGATGTCAGAGAGAACCTATTCACAATATTTTTTGGAAAATTACAGGTCTAGAAATAAACACTTGAACTCAAATATAGTAAGTGGAGAAGACATGCATGGAGACAAAAAAAAAAAGGAAAGACATAAAATCAAAGAAAAAAATTTCAAAATATAATTTGATGTAGCAAAAGGTAAACAAATTAAGAAAATATCAGTACTATAAAACAAGTGATCAAAGAAAAGAAACAACATGCTAAAAAAAGGAAAATGTCAAATGAATGCCTTTCTTTTTAAGAGTTATGAGAGTTAGTAGAAGAAACTGAATAAAATATTAAACCATTACATAATTGAAAGCATATTAGAAGCCAGAAGCAGTACAACAAGTTAGGCACAAGAAGCAGAGAGCTGACATCAATTAAAGAAAAAATACACATATACATAATAAGATAAGAGACAAAGATATGAAACAATTAGTGAAAAGACGATACATATGAAGAAGTAACAATGAAATGCTTTCAGACTAAGAGAAAAAACAAGTAGAATTCAAAAATGTTGGAGGATAAAAAAATTTTAAACTTCTATATCAAAGAAAACTACCATATTCCTTCAAAATAATCAATATCAAGGTACAGCCTAAGATTTCAAAAGTTTAAGTCTAAAGATCTCATCATCATCAAGTCAAAAGAAGCACACTGCATCATAAAAGAGAAAAAAAAGAAAAGACGTCAAGTAGATCTTGGGCTTCTTCTCAATAACAAAAGATGTCAAAATATAGAGGGGTTAAGAAAGAAAGTGAAGGAAGGACTTGTTCCAAAGATAACATGAAAAGTTAAAATGCAACAGACTTCCAAGTGCAGCTCCAAAGAGCAAAGAGCCTGAAGTTGTCACTCCTGTTCTCAAAAGAAGAAAAAAACTGAAAAAAAGAAAGCAAACCAACTCTTCTAAATCCATTAGAGAACTGAGGTCAAAAGATAGACTGCCACCTAAAAATTAAAGAAGCAGACACAGAGAATCACAGCTTATCAGAAACAGAAGTCCCTAAAGCCAACCCAGTAACTGGTAGGAAAACTTAAATGATCCATTGAATTCCTAGAGGCTGGGTCTGAGACAGCCTGAAAATTGAAACTCCTAAGGACCCAGTTATAGAAGGATCATTACATATCCATGAATTTCACCTCCAGAAGCTTTACAAGGTTCTCATGGAGAACAAACAAGAAAATTCCCCTTACACTTACAACAGGGGAAATGGAAGAGCAATCGTTTTGAAATATAACCCTCTAGTCTTCTTTATCACAGAAGATGATTAAAAAAGAAAAGTTAGGAAACTCTGAAGGTCACAGCTCTGATATATATAATATATATATAATCTTAAGACTATAGACTACTTCCATTCCCTATTACTTTTACCACCACATCAACAGGGCTCCAGTGTAATTACAGTGAATTTCATTTGGGAGAGTTACAAGATAAAGACTCTATTTTAAAAGGAGCAACTAGGGAAACCCAAAGATGAAAGGTCAAACAAAAGCAAAACAAAAAATTTGAACCTCTGACAACTAGAGTTAAAGCAAACATTAAATACAGCCTAACTGCTATGATACACATAAACATTCACATTAAAATCCTGTTTTCCAAAAAAAAAAAAAAAAAATCCTGTTTTCCTTAGTTCCTAGTATATGATACATCATGTCTGCTAGAAAAAGAGTGAAACGAGGAAAAAATGAGTACGGATTCTTTTGGGGATAATGGAAATGTTTTGGAAGTAAATAGAGATGTTGATTACACAACATTGTAAATGTACTAAATACCACTAAATCATTCACTTTAAAATGGTTAATCCTATGTTATCTGAATTTAACCTCAATTTTTTAAAATATTTTTTTAATTTAAAATAATAGCTAAGTGTATTGGGTTATCACAGTTTATAGGTAAGGGAAATATACAACAGCAATGATGATATATGGGATAGAAGGAGGACCTGGAATACTCTGTTTTAAGATATCTGCCCAACCTGCGAAGTTCTATTTGAAAGTGGATTTGATTCATTATAAATGTACATTGCAAATGTTAGAGCAACCAGCAAAAAAAAAACTTAGAGAAGATATAATTATTTGCTGAAAGAAGAGAGAAAATGGAATTATAAAATACTCAAAACTATAGAAGACAGAATTAGAGAGGCTTTTTAAGAAAGAGACAAAGAACAAATGCAATAAATTGAAGAATCACGAATATGGTAGATATTAAGTCATCTGTGTCAATAATTATTTCAAATGTGAGTCTAAATATACCAACTAAAATACAAAGACCAAAAGACTTGATGAAAAAACAAGACCCAACTATATGTTACCTACAAGAAATCCACTTTAAACATAAAGTCACAAGTTGAAAAAGTAAAGGACTGGAGAAAGACAGACCACACTAACACTAATTCAAAGAAAAATGAAGTAACTATATATGTTCAGATAAAGCTGACTACAGAACAAGGGAAAGTATCAAGGATAAAGAAGGTATTACTTAGTAACTTACTTCCTAGACTTAAAGAACATCTATTAAAGACATCTACAGTACATTATAAAGTTGAAAAACAATATGCTTTCCTCCTAAGATCAAGAATCAAGTAAGCATGTTCCCTCTTATTCAACATTATATTGGAAGTCCTGCCTAATGCAACATGGCAAGAAAAGGAAATAAAGTGAATACAAATTAAAAGAATGAAGAAATCAAACTGTCTTTGTTTGAAGATGACATGATTGTCTCTGTAAAAATTTCCAAAAAATCAACAACCAACAACAAAGAACCTCCTAAAACTAATAAGTGATTACAAAAAAGTTGCAGGATAGAGGTGAATATACAAAAATTAACTGCTTCATTAAATTCTTGATGTGAACAATTGGGATTAGAAATTTAAAACACAACGCTACCTACATTAGCACCCAAAAGAAATACTTAGGTATAAATCTCACTGTATAATACCTATAAGAGGAAATGACAAGACTATGATGCAAGATGATAGCTTCCCTGAGAGCTCAGTTGGTAAAGAATCTGCCTGCAAAGAAGATCTAAATAAATGGAGATATATTCCATGGTCACTGATAGGAAGATTCAATGATGGTAAGATATCTTCACAACTTGTTCTACAGATTCAATATAATACCAATAAAAAATCTCAGCAAGTTATTTTGTGGATATCACAAAACTGGTTCTAAAATTTATGGAAAGGCAAAAGATACAAAGTAGTCATTATAATACTGAAGACAAAGAAAGGTGTAAGAGGATTCACAGTATCCAACTTTAAGACTTAGGATAAAGATACTGTAATAATTACAGGATGATATGAGCAAAAGAACAGACAGATCAACAGGACAGAATGCAAATTCTAGAAACAGGCCCAGATAAATACAGTCAAATGATCTTTGACAATAAAACAAAGGCAATTCAATAGAAAAGAAATAAGTCATTTCAACAAATGGTGCTAGAACTACTGGATATCCACATGCAAAAGAATTAATATAGACACAAACTTGAGTACCATTCACCAAAAACAAAAACTGTGTCATAGATCTAAATATAAAATGTAAAAATGTAAAACTATTACATGACAGAGAAAAATCTATTGTTATTTTAGATAACAATACCAAAAGCATGATCCACGACAGCAAAATTAGCATGCTGGAATTCATTAAAACTAAAAACATCTTCTCTGTGAAAGGCCCTGTTAAGAAAGTAAGAAGACAACTCATAGATTAGGAAAAAACTTTTGCAGAACACATATCTAATAAAAGAACTGGTATATAAAATATATACAGAACTCTTAAGACTCAATTAAAAAAACAATTCAATTTAAAAATGAGTAAATGTTCTGAATAGACACCTCATCAAAGAAAATATACAGATAACAACTAAGCATATGAAAGGTTGCTCAACATCATCTCTTATTAGAGAATTGTTAAAACAAGACACCACTACAGACCTATTGTGACCAAAAAAAGGGGAAAAAAAAACTTAACTATACCAAATGCTGGTGAGGATGTGGAGCAATCGGATCTCTCATTTACTGCTAATGAGAATATAAAATGACACAGCCACTCTGAAAGACAGTTTGGTGGTTTATTACAAAGCTAAATACACTTTTTCTATATGCACTTACCAAGGTGCACCCAGAAGAGTTTAAAATTTACATAGATAGAGATGTTTATAGCAGCTATATTCATAACTGCCCAAACTTGGAAGCAACCAAGATGTCTTTCAATAAGTAAAAGGATAAAGAAGCTGTGGCACATACATACAATGAAATATTAATTTGAAATCAAAAGAAATGAACTACCATACCATAAAAAGACCCACAGGAACCTTAAAAGCATACTGCCAAGTGAAAAAAGTCAGTCTGAAAGGCTACATATCATATGATTCTAATTATATGACAGTCTAGGTGAAAAACAAGACCATGGAGGCAATAAAAAGATTAGTAGTTGCAGAGCCTTGGGGTTGAAGGAAGGAATAAATAGTCGTGAAGCACAGGAAATTTTTAGCATGGTGAAACTATTTGGTTCAATATTACAATGATGGATACATGACATTATGCATGAAACAAACTTGCAGAACTGTACAAAACAAAGAATAAGCCCTAATTTAAAGTATAAACCTAGTTAATAATAACATACCATTGTGTGTGTTAAGTTGCTTCAGTCATGACTGACTCTTAGCCACCCTATGGACTGTAGCCTGCCAGGCTCCTCTGTCCATGGGATTCTCCAGGGAAGACTACTGGAGTGGATATTGTCACAAATGGTAGGATCTCCTTCTTTCTCGTGACTGAATACTCCTTTTTTATTTATACACACACACATGTACATACACATCATATCTTCTTTATCCATTCATCCACTGACAGACACATTATTTTCATATCTTGGCTACTGTGAATAAATGCTGTAATAAACATGGGAGTACAATCACCTTTTTGATATCTTGTTTTCCTTTCCTTTGGATAAACCCTGCTATTAACAACAACAAGGATGAACTCTGAGAACATTATTGCTAAGCAAGGTAAGTTAGAAAAAGACAAATACTGTATGATATAACTTATATATGGAATCTAAAAAAGCTAAATTCTTCAAACCTGAGAATAAAATGGTGGTTACCAGGGGCTGGGGGTAGAAGAATTGGGGAGATATTGTTTAAGAGTACAAATTTGCAATCAGTAGATAAGTAAGTCCTAGAGCACAAGGATTATGGTCAACAATACTGCATTATAAACTTCAAAACTGCTTAGAGACTAGATCTTAAATGTTATCAGTGCAAAAAAAAAAAGAAATTATAATTATGTGACATGATAGAGGTGTTAGCTAAAGCTATGGTGGTAATAACACTATAATATTATAAAAGGATGAAGTCCACACACTATGCACCTTAAACTTACACAATTATGTCTCAAAAAATCAATACTGATTCATCAATTGTAACAAATACCCCACAAATGGAAGATATTAATAATAGGGGAAACTGTACTAGGGAGAGAATCAGCATATGAGAACATTCTATTTGCTCATATTATCAGGGGGATATATGGGCTTCCCCAGTAGCTCAGCTGGTAAAGAATCCACCTGCAATGAGGGAGACCTAGGTTCAATCCCTGGGATGAGAAGATCTCCTGGAGAAGGGAGCAGCTACCCACTCTAGTATTCTGGCCTGGAGAATTCCATGGACAGAGGGGCTTGGCAGGCTACAGTCCATGGGATCACAAAGAATTGGACATGACTGAGAGACTTTTACTTTCAGGGGATATATTCATATTTCTTTTAATCCATGGGGAAAATATTACATTTTATGAACCCTTCTTGAAAACTCAACTTGAAGTTAGAAATGCAACTAGTCTTGATTTAAAATAAAGTACTTGTGACTGAGGAATGTGGCTATGAAAGGATTAGTAGAAACACCAATTCTTTTAAAACTGAATTGGCTCTAAATAATTTACCTCACATTCATAAGGCTACATGAAACTGTTATAAAAAGTAGAAGCTTTAAATTACATAAAGATTATAATATGTTGTAAAACTTCATATCACATAAAATAACAATTAATTACAATTATAACCAGAACTCATGAACTCCAAAACAAAAAAGATAAGAATAAATGAGATGAAAAGAAAAAGGACACAGTATAACCACATTAATTCTTTTATCCTCCACTGGGAGAATCATTAAGTAGTCAACATTTAGAGTATTGTGAAAACTGAAAAGCCAAGTTGAGGACACACTGTGAATGCCAGGATAAACTCCTGTAGTATTAAGTACGTATCTCTATTAAAGCATTTACCACTTATTATTGTAACTAGATCTACTCCTCTTCACCAAACCAAAATATACATAAACTTTCAGAAGACCGAGGCCAAAACTCGGTTACCTTTGTGCTGAGCACATAGTAGGTAGTCCTCAGTAAATACTGAATTGAATTGAAAAACATTAAAAATATCAGTGCTAAAGCATTACTACTGGGCATATACCATGAGAAAACCATAACTGAAAAAGAATCATGTACCCCAATGTTCACAGCAGCACCGTTTACAATAGCAAAGACATGGAAGCAATCTAGATGTCCACTGACAGACAAATGAATAAAGAAGATGTAGTACATATATACAATGCAATATTGCTCAGCCATAAAAAGGAACACATTTGAGTCAGTTCTAGTGAGGTGGATGAACCTAGAGCTTCTTATACAGAGTGAAGTAAGTTAGAAAAAGAAATAAGAGTATATAAACACATATACATGGAATCTAGAAAAATGGTATTGATGAACCTATTTGCAAAGAACTGGAGACACAGATATAGAGAATGGACTTGTTGACAAAGCAGGGGAGGGAGAGAATGGGACAAATGGAGGAAGTAGCATCAACATATATACACTATAAAGTGTAAGATGGATACATGGTGAGAAGTTGCTGGTGAAAAAGTGTAGCACAGGAAGACCAGTTTGGTGCTCTGTGATGACCTGGAGGGATGGGATGAGAGGAGGGGAGGAAAGCTAGGGAGGGAGGCAGTGTATGTATAATTACTGCTGATTTGCACTGTTGTATGGCAGAAACCAACACAACACTGTAAAAAAATTTTTTTAATAAAAAATGATATACATGTTAAAAAAAAAAGAACTATAAAGCTAAAGTTTCATTCAAGAGGGAAGCATAGCTAGAATACTTTTTTTCTCTATTATTATAAACTACAAGACCAAGTTGGTGGCAAAAGGGCCAACTACAGGACTGAAAATGTAAGAAAAAGACAGATATACCATAGAAACAATGTTTTAGAAAAATTAGGAAGAATCAAGGTCAAAAAGCTTGTAGCTATTACCCTATGGAAGTAATGCACTTCTTTCTGTGAAACAGCAAAGGGAGGTGATGACCCAGAGGGAATTTTAAACAGAAAAAAAGGAATTTGAGACAGTTATTCTAAACGGCCTAGACGTCTTTTACACCTCTACCTAATCATGTCCGCTTTCTACATAAAGGATCATCTGCTGAAATATAGAATAGAGGTAAAGTTGTGGGACTGAGTAACATGAAAAAACATTTACAATAATCACCACAGAAAAATTAATCAGGACTTGTGAGATAATTAAGTATTTATAAGTAGCCATAAATGCTTTTTCTTATGAAATTTACTACTGAAATCTCTTGCTTCTTCAATAAAACCATCGTACTTCATGTGAGGAAAAGAGAACAACAATGAACACAGTGGTTAATAGTAATTAGAACATTCTCTCAAAACAGAATAGACAAACCATGTTAACAACTCCATATTCTCGTGCCTATCAAATAATTGAAATCTTACCAAATATCTGGTTGTTACTTGAGAACCCATTTGCTATAAAAGACCGGTTTATACAGTACAGCAATCTGATAGAAACTTTAATTCCCACTAACTCTTAGTAAATCCATACCCAATGTGCTTTTTTAATGCCCAATATATTTTTTAATGCCCAGTGTGTTTTTATTATAAATACATATAAATTCCTGCTGTATATCCCATCTTTTTATCACACAGATAACTGACTTCTGCTAACAAATCTGAAACATACAAACAGAAATGAACCCTATGGTCAAAAGGAATAGTCTACAGGAACTAAACAGCAGCCTTAGAATTCAGCATTCTTTCTTGCCATTCAACATCTTTGAATATGGATTAAACTAATCAGAGACATCAATGTGTAAAAATGACAGCTTCTAAGACATGGTGCCACAAGAATTTTGTGAAACAAACAACCTGCCTTTAAACTGAGTCTTTGAGCAAAAAGAGGGGGAAAGAGAAGAGGAAAGCAAGGAGGAGAAAAAGAGATGGGGGGAAAGAAAGACAGGAAGGAAGGAAGGAAGAAAGGGAGAAAGCAAGAATGGAAATAATAATAAACAGCCTGAGTTAACTTGTGTATGAACAGATGGGTTTTTTTTTTTTAAGCCCTTTCTTTTCCACCAGGGAATATCAATAACCTTTAAAGCAGTCTCACATTTATTTAAATGTGTGTTCTGACAGTCATGTCAGAGACTGGGTAAAAGGTTTTTCATGGAAATCATTAAAAGGAAAAGATCCAGACAAGAGGCCTGTTCTTCTCTGGCAGTGAGGGTGGAACAGAACTGTGTCAGTTTTAAAAGATGGAAGTATCTTAAACACCAATGAAATACATGAAGCACCTTCCTTCTCCCCCTCCCCTGCCCCTCACACTCCCACTACAACTGAAAATCTTTTACCTGCTGCTGGCTAGAATATACTCTGTTATGAGGGAACCCTGGGGGTAGGGTTAGGAGTGAGGAGAAAAAGAAGAAAAAGCCTACAATTGTACATCAGCCTGTGATTCAAAGCAGAAGAACAGAGCAATCCCAGAAGTATTCCAACACGGCTGGAATACCCTCCTGGGCCCCGTGTTCCCCATGTGGCAACTCACAAAGCCTCACAACTCAACTTGAAACTGCTGAATCATTTCAGCAAGTGATGTGTACCTATCTGCTGGTGAGAAATAACAGTCATTCCCTGCTTCAACCATCGTTTCCTTGCTTCCCACTGATAAGTGATCTGTTGCCCACTGACAAGCACTGAAGCAATGCTGACTAACTCTCCCTAGGAAAACCTGAGGTTGAGCCAGCCAGCCACAAAGGTCACTTTATAACTTGGCTCAAACACAAGGCCCTTTGCAAAAGATGTTTTTTGTTCCTGAAAGACCACAGAGATACTGGTATTTCCCTTACTCAAGTTAACAACTTTTCAAGGACTTCCCTCACTCACATTTTCCCTTCATGGTCCTGGACATTTTTCCCCTCTTAATATCAAGAGTGGTTTCCTGACATGTTAAAAAAAAAAAAAAAAATTTTTTTCATTTATATGTTCCATCAAGACAGTTTCTGAATTATTAATTGTGCCAGAAAAAAATCTTAGATTTATTAGTGCCTGGTCACTTGGGGTCGCACTAATCGTCCAGATTCCCCAAATGATTTACTGACTCTAACCACCTTAGGAGGAAGTATAATACAAAACCTAAAGTCATTGTTATTGAAATAGATTTCAAAGATGTCTGGAGATTTCCCCATGAGAGTTAGTATTATTCATAGTCTTAAATTCACTACAAAAAAGACCTGTGAATAAACTCAGGTTTCAGGTCCTTCGAAGACACTTTAATATTTTCACTTTACCATTAAATTGAGGAAAATCGCAACATTGTTTGCCTTAAAAATAATTATTAAAAGGAATTCTATAATAATAATAATGTTTATGTATACTCTTTATGCACCAAGCATTATAATACTAAACACATAAAATGGATAATTTTGTTTAAACTACAAACAACCCTATAAAGTATTAATAGATACAGAGGAATCTAAAGTTTAGAAAGGCTATTGAAGTGACCATAGGTTACAAATTCCAGAGAGTGGCACAACTAAGATTTGAAGGCAAACTAACAATAATGGCTGTACACATATCATTACAACTATATTCTCATTTGCATAATAATAGAACATCTGTTGCTGATTGTATCAGGCTATCTTATATTAAAAGTATTTTAATCCCAAGTCCTGGCCACCTGACATGAAGAGCCGACTCTTTGGAAAAGACCCTAATGATGGGAAAGACTGAAGGAAAGAGAAGAGGACATCAGAGGATGAGATGGTTAGGTGGCATCACCAACTCAATGGACATGAGTTTGGGCGGACTCCAGGAGATAATGAGGGGCAGAGAAGCCTGGCATGCTGCCGTCCATGGGGACATTAGTCAGTCAGAACAGCAATTCCAAGCCTGGCATGTATTATACCAAAGATAAAAGAAATTATGTTTAAAATTCTAGGCAAAAAGTGTTTCTATACTGTAAAGATAAGCTTTTACACAAATTACTTTTTCAGAATCACTCATTCATTTACTCAGTTTCCCAATTACTGACACCATATAAAAAAAAAGTGGTAGCATTAGGTATTTGATTATTCAGTGGTGTGTACAAGAACACAGGCATCTCTTAATGTCCTTAAGAATCTCATAAAATCTGAAAGCAAAACACTATCTTACAAAGGTTATATTTAAGAATTTCCAACTTACAGAGAGGAGCACTAAAACCCCAAGATAAGAAGGCACATCACTTAGTTTACATTGTGAAAAGAAAGCAAGGTGGGCTTCACAACTTCCAGTCCCATCTAGTAGTCTCTTCCCATTCTTATTTTGATTAGATAGTTGGGCCCTTAGGCCAGAGGAAAAGCATTTTGTAAGTTTTTACTAGTTATCACTAAATTATATTAACTTGTCTCAGAGATAAGAAGGACTAAATTCTTTGCAATTAAGTTCACAAAATGTCTGCAATAAGGGGGAAAAAAAAACCTTTATTCAAAAAACCTTGTTGTTGTTCTAAAATAGGAAGGATCACTCAGGTAGCATTTTAGGAAAGCTTAGACTAGCACACATACATTAAAAGCCTGATTCATTAACTAATCCATTCTAGGCAAACATATCTTAAGAAGCTTCATTTATATGTTCTCAAAATCCCTTCAAACACATTTTTTTTCATTTAGCCCTCAGAAAAAATGAAACACAGTTAATGAAAAATATTATTTTAATGAAAAATTCATGGTAATTAAATTAAGTTTCATAAATATTTTTACCTCAATCCAATATCACTGAAGAAAATGTTGATGTTTATGGCATATCAAAGAAAGTGAATAATAACTCAGAATCTAGTCACCTTGTACAATGACTTCAGATGAAAACTGAAAACACAAAGCTATATTTACTATTCATGGAATGCCCTCTACAGCTCATCAATGGAATGAATCAGAAAACGAGAATTAAATATTTTTCAGATTCAGAGTGAACACAAATTACAATATAAAAAACCTATTTCCCAAATACTGCTAGATATGCACTAAATCTAACTGTAAATCTCCAGTTATTTCCCCAAATAATTGGGACAGTCTTCTGTCTCATAACCATTGAAAACATGACTATACCCACCCACCTAGAAACTCATAAGACATAATAATATTTTTACAGATACATTATAATGCTCAATCCAAGTCTTTAAGTGGATACTTGAAAAATGTATGCTATATCCTAGAGTCCAGTCAGTCATTCCCTAGTTCACAGATGGAAAAAAAATCAATTTTCCCTTTTAAAGAGGTTTATACAGCAACTGGATAATTAATCACATGATAAATTCTTCTAACTTCATAAAAATTTATATATAATTTTTCTAAGATTCTTCAAACATTATAAGTCAAATAGCCATGTGTTGGTATGACTTATATGTGTAATTAAACACACAAACACACATATGGAAACAGAGTAGAAAAGTGGTTACCAGGGTGGGGGTGGGAGATATAGGAAGGGATTGTTGAAAGGGTACAAACTTTCAGATATAAGATGAATAAGGTCTGAAGACCTAATTTATAACATCATTGTGGCTGATAACACTGCATTGTGTAACTGAAACTGCTAGAAGAGTAGAATTTAAATGCTCTCAGGAGAAAACAAAGTAAATATGTGAGGTGATGGATATGTTCATTAATTTGATGAAAGGAATCCTTTCACTATATATGTAAATCAAATCATCATGTTGTACACTTTAAATATCCTACAATTCTATTTATCAATTATACCTCAATAAAGCTGAAAAATGTCCATTTGTGAAGAGAGAAGTGTGTGTTTAAAAAATGAACCAACATATGATAAATCAAATATTTTACAGTATTCAATACGACAATCTAAGAAAACATAATTACAATAATGTTAGGCAGCTAGCCTGCTAGCTGACAGATAGTAGCTAACACTTATCCAATTTTCAAAGACACCAGATAGACCTATACTTAAGATTTTCTAGGGATGGTCAAGTAAATTACCAAAACTGAGCCAAAACAAAGGGAATATTATTTGGAAAAAATGAGTTTTATATATGTTTAATAAATATGAAGGAACGTTATCATCAAAAATAACAAATTTAAATGAACCAAACAGTGCTAAATAAACGAAACACACAAAATAAAAGATTCTAAAAATCACCTCCCTTAATTCTTGTTTCATGGATCTCAGAGAATAGAATTAAGATTTGATACAAAAAGCCCAGAGTTTTAAAAAACTTTTAAATCCCTTAAGAACTTAATAAGTTACTCAATACCATCACAAAGAAGATATTAAAGGGAAATAGTTGTAAAAAGCAGATAATAACAGACAAACAATAAAGTTTCAAGCTTTCTAGATATTAAAAGTAATTAAATTCCAGAAAGTCAAAAGCCCAGACACGGAGAAAATGGCAGCATGGGTTGAAGCGGCGGCCAAGGTGGCGGCGACGGAGCCCAAAATGGAGGAGGAGCACGGCGCGCCCGGCATGCCAAGGCAACCTACTGGAGATTCAGCTTCAGCATCAGTCCGTCCAATGAATATTCAGGACTGATTTCCTTTAGGATGGACTGGTTTGATCTCCTTGCTGTCCAAGGGACTCTCAAGAGTCTTCTCCAACACCACAATTCAAAAGCATCAATTAGTAATCAGACTAAACAAGTAACTGTTTAATAGTAAGAGAATTGGTTAACAAATTATCATATATCTATATATGATATACCTATATCGTGAGGCACTGTATGTAACCTTAAAAAAATGTTTAAAAGGAAATTTAACAATGTGGTAAAAGCTTAATAAATAATGTTTTAAATGTGCTAATCAATATTAAAAACTATTTAAATAATATTTAATTCTTGTAAAATGTACTCACAACACTGGCAGTAATGCAATTAAAAAAGGAATGTAAATTAAAGAATTTCTGATAGTTTTTAAAAATTCTCCATGAGAATTTTTTAAAACTCTCTTCTTGCTGCACCATGTAAGTTGACTATCACATGCCTCAAGGTCAAATTTTTAATTGTATGACCTTTTTTTTGAAGTTTCTACAAAAGTAGCATCCTACATGAGGCAGATGCCGATACCTGCCTCTCCGAGATAAATTCTCTCCCTCCATTCTAAAAGATTTTCATTTTTTAAAGAGTTTTAATCATAAATAGGTGCTGAATTTTGTCAAAGGCTTTTTCTGCATCTTTTGAGATGATCATATGGTTTTTATCTTTCAATTAGTTAATATAGTGTATCACACTGATTTGCATATATTGAAGAATCCTTGCATCCCTGAAATAAACCCAATTTGATCATGGTGTATGAGCCTTTTGATGTGTTGCTGAATTCTATTTTTTTTTTTTTATTAGTTGGAGGCTAATTACTTCACAACATTTCAGTGGGTTTTGTCATACATTGATATGAATCAGCCATAGAGTTACACGTTGAATTCTATTTGCTAAAATTTTGTTGAGGATTTTTGCATCTATGTTCATCAGTGATATTGGCCTGTAGTTTTCTTTTTTTGTGTTGTTTTTGTCTGGTTTTGGTATCAGGATGATGGTGGCCTCATAGAATGTGCTTGGAAGTGTTCCTTCCTCTGCAATTTTTTGAAAGAGTTTCAGAAATGCAGGCATTAATTCTTCTCTAAATGTTTGATAGAATTCTTCTGTGAAGCCATCTGGTCCTAGGCTTTTGTTTTTTGGGAGAGTTTTGATCACAGCTTCAATTTCAGTGCTTTAACTGGGTTGTTCATAATTTATACTTCTTCCTGGTTCAGTCTTGGAAGATTGAACTTTTCTAAGAATCTGTCCATTTCTTCAGGTTATCCATTTTATTGCCATATAGTTGTTCATAATACTTTCGTATAATACTTTGTATTTCTGCATTGTCTGTTGTAACCTCTCATTTTTCAGTTCTAATTTTGTTCATTTGATTCACCTCTCTTTTTTTCTTGATGGGCATAGAAGGAACCTCCCTCAACATAGTTAAGGCCATATATGATAAACCTACAGCAAACATTATTCTTAATGGTGAAAAGCTTAATTCCCCCTAAGATCAGGAACAAGACAAGGATGTCCACTTTCACCACTAGTATTCAACATAGTTCTGCAAGTCTTAGCTACAGCAATCAGAGAAGAAACAAATAAAAGGAATTCAGATCAGAAAGGAGAAGGAAATGGCAACCCACTCCAGTATTCTTGCCTGGAGAATCCTGTGGACAGAGGACCTGTAACCCTGGTGGGCTACTGTCCATAGGGTCACACAGAGTTGGACACAACTGAAGTGACTGAGCATGCATGAATGCACTGGAGAAGGAAATGGTAGCCCACTCTAGTATTCTTGCCTGCAGAATCCCAGGGACAGAAGGCCTGGTGGGCTGCCAGCTATGGGGTCACACAGAGTCGGACACGACTGAAGTGACTTAGCAGCAGCAGATCAGAAAAGAAGTAAAGCGCTCACTGTTTGCAGATGACATGACACTGTACATAGAAAACCTTAAAGACAGTATCAGAAAATTACTAGAGTTAATCACTGAATTTAGCAAAGTTGCAGGATACAAAATCAATACACAGAAATCACTTGTATTTCTATATACTAACAATGAAAAATCAGAAAGAGCAATTAAGGGATCAACCCCATTCACCATTGCAACAAAAAGAATTAAATATCTGGAATAAACTTATTTAAAGAGGTGAAAGAACTGTACACAGAAAATTATATAAAACACTAATGAAAGAAATGAAAGATGACATAAACAGATAGAGAGATAATCTATGTTCCTGGGTAGGAAGACTCAATACTGTGAAAATGACTACACTACCAAACACAATCTACAGATTCAATGCAATCCCTATCAAATTACCAATGGCATTTTTCACAGAACTAGAACAAAAAATTTCAAAATTCATATGGAAACACAAAAGACCATGAATAGCCAAAGCAGTCCTGAGAAAGAAGAATGGAGCTGGAGGAATCAACCTTCCTGACTTTAGATTTTACTACAAAGCTGCAGTCATCAAGACAGTACGGTACTGGCACAAAAACAGAAATATAGACCAATGCAACAAGATAGAAAGCCCAGAAATAAACCCAAGCACCTATGGGTACCTTATTTTTGACAAAGGAAGCAAGAATATACAATGGGGCAAAGACAGCCTCTTCAGTAAATGGTGCTGGGAAAATTGCACAACTACATGTAAAAGAATGAAATTAGAACACTTCCTAACACCATACACAAAGATAAACTCAAAATGGATTAAAGACCTAGATGCAAGACCAGAAACTAAAAACCTCTTAGAGGAAAACATAGGGAGAACACTCAATGACGTAAATCAAAGCAAGATCTTCTATGACCCACCTCCTACAGCAACGGAAATTAAAAGTAAACAAGTTGGACCTGATTAAACTTAAAAGCTTTTTGCACAGCAAAGTAAACTATAAGCAAGGTGAAAAGACAACCCTCAGAATGGGATAAAATAATAGCAAATGAAACAACTGACAAAGGATTAATTTACAAAATATACAAGCAGCTCATACAACTCAATACCAGAAAAACAAACAACCCAATCGAAAAGTGGGAAAAAGACCTAAACAGACACTTCTCCAAGGAAGACATACAGATGGCTAACAAACACATGAAAAGATGTTCAACATCACTCATTATTAGAGAAATAAAAATCAAAACTACCATGAGATATCACCTCACACCGGTCAGAATAGCCATCATCAAAAAGTCTACAAATAATAAATGCTGGAGAAGGTATGGAGAAAAAGGGACGCTCTCGCACTGTTGGTGGGAATGTAAATTGATACAGCCACTATGGAAGACAGTGTGGAGATTCGTTAAAAAACTAGGAATAAAACCACCATACGACCCATCAATGCCACTCCTAGGCATGTACCCCAAGGAAATCAAAATTGAAAATGACACATGTATCCATTGTTCATTGCACCACTGTTTACAATAGCTAGAACATGGAAGCAACCTAGATGTCCATCGACAGATGAATGGATAAAGAAGTTGAAGTATACACACACACACACACACACACAGAGTTGAATATTATTCAGCCATAAAAAGGAACACATTTGAGTCAGTTCTAAGAGATGGATGAACCTAGAACCTATTATACAGAGTGAAGTAAGTCAGAAAGAGAAAGATAAATATCATAATCTAACACATATAAATGGAATCTAGAAAAATGGTTCTGAAGGATTTATTTACAGGGCAGCAATAGAGAAAGAGACATAGGGAATAGACTTATGGACATGGGGAGAGGGGAGGAGAGGGTGAGATGTATGGAAAGAGTAACATGGAAACTTACATTACCATATTTAAAATAGACAGCCAATGGGAATTTCCTGTATGGCTCAGGAAACTCAAACAGGGCCTCTGTATCAACCCAGATGGGTGGGATGGGGAGTGAGATGGGAGGGAGGTTCAGCAGGGAGGGGATGTATGTATACTTATGGCTGATTCATGTTGAGGTTTCTCGGAAAACAACAAAATTCTGTAAAGCAATTATCCTTCAATTAAAAATAAATTAGTTTTTAAAAAAAGAAAAGATTTCCAATTTTGTTAGAAATAGTAGTGTGCTTAGGTTAAAAAACTACATTTTGAAATTGTATACAAAAATCATCTAGGAATGCTCTTTAAAAAAGTAAAGATTCAGCTCAGTTTGCATCCCCCTTCACCTCTTACTCTTCTTCTTGACATAACGCTGGAGAGAGAAATTATGAGAAGAAAACACATATGGGTAAAAGCCACATGTTATGGATTTCCAGGTAGAAATATAGAAGAAGACTGGGCCCCAACTGCATCAGTCCTGAACTGCTCACCTCCATACTTTGTATGGAAGAGAAATATAACCCTCTTTTTTGAAATGCCAATGTTGTCTCTTTGAACACATGTATACAATCCAAATAGTAAAGAACTGATGGCTATATGCCACTTTTTCTTATTAGATGTCTTGAAAAGAGGACGAAAATCTACTTTTAAGAAAGTCATTTAACTCGGTTGTATTTGGTATTTTTCAAGCCACAATACCTACTGGCTTTGGTTCCCTGGGACAGGTAGAAGAAGAACTGTTCCATTCTTATTTGGGGGAAAGCTAAGGAGAAACAGCTTGAATTGTTTTATTATCATTAAAACAATGACAACACAATCTGAGGTAAACCCCTCAATTTACTCTCATGTAATGATTCAGTGTTCATGTAACAAAACATTTTACTGAATAGGCATTTGCTGTGCAGAGGTTATCTGGAGTGAAGAAAGAACAAAATAAGATCCCCTCTTTAGGAAACACCTTCCTTTAAGTGTTTTAAACAGTCTTAATAAAATGAATCATGATGGGAAACAAAAACCTTTTCCACTTTTTCTAATTGCTATAGTACTCAGTTATGGTGGTGCTAGTGGTAAAGAATCTGCCTGCCAATGCAGCAGATGCAAGAGAGCCGGTTCAATCCCTGGGTTGGGAAGATCCCTTGAAGAAGGAAAAGAAAACCCACTCCAGTATTCATGCCTGGAAAAATCCCATGGGGTTATAGACAGTCAGACACTACTCAGCACTTGTCAGCAGAAACTCAGTTGCAATCAACAACAAAAACAAATACCTGAAGGGGGGGAAAAACCTCCACAATTTCCAAATAAGGAAGTAAATTAAGGAAATTGTAGTACGACAAGACAAAGAATATTATATACTCAATAAAAAATAAGTATGGAGATTGTTATGCGTACAAAAGAACATTAATTGACAGCACAGAACAAAAACAATGTATATACACTCTTATATAAAACAAAGAATGCAAAACAAGGATCAGACAGGGTCATAAAATGAAATGGAATGTTTGACCTTTTTGTTCATATTTTACTATATATTACTAAATATGAAATGATGAAATAAACATGAACCTGGCAATGTATGTGTGTATTCTGAAATGTTCCTACTGCAAAACACCTAAAATGCTGGATAAAATAGAAAATTTGCTTTTTTAACTTCATATTAAAATGAGTATTAAGCTTTCCTAAGCTTGCATGGAAGTGAGAAAAATTCTAAAAGGGCCAGGAATGAGAGCAGCAAGGAGGAAAGCTATCTTAATGGCCTAAAGCAGGAATCGGAAAACTATATTCCACAAGCCAAATCCAGTTTATAATCGTAAGCTAAGAATAGTTTTTAAATTTTAATAGTTGAAAACAAAAATGAAGAAATCTTAACAAATGAAAATTATATGAAACTCAAATTTCAGTGTCCATAAATGAAGTTCTTTACAATACACCTATGCTCATTCATTTAAGTCTTGTCTACAGATATTTTCATATTACAACAGCAGAGACTGTGTGACCTGAAAAGCCTAAAATATGTTCTGTCTGGCCCTTCACAGAAAAAGTTTGCCAACTCTTGGCCAATAGCTTCATTTTTAATGAATACACAAGGGGGACAGGAAACAAAGCCCCTGGCTCACACAGGGCAAGGAATTAAACTGGAGATGTGGTACAAAGGCACAAGAACAAACGGATACACACTTAATCAAAAGCAAACTAGAGAAATACATATCCCACAAAATCATATAACACAGACCCAGGCCTACTTACACAATAAATATTCATGGGCAGGGGACCAGGTAAAAAGAAGACTTTCCTTGGGCATTTGTAGCCACTACATAGTCTACATATGGGTCAGGGGCAGAAAAACTACCAAAGTGAAAATTTAATTTACACTGATATCAAGTAATCAATGTTCCCCACCCCATGCACAGCTACTAATAAAATTTTCTCATAAGAACAATAGCACCCATAAATAAAGTTCCAAAGAAACTAAGTTAGCACTAAAAACAACAACAAATCATACAGTTACTCAAACCAATATTTCTTCTTAAAACAAGTGTTAGCTAAAACACTAAAGCATCACATAAAAAACAGCGAAGTGTTAATAAGCTACTGTGAAAACACCAGGACAAGTTTCAGAAGAAACCTGATACCCAGAGAAGTAAGGAGAATACTAGAGCACCAAACTGATTTTGAACTGAAGCTATTTCTCAATTACAATTCCAAAAATGTGAGGTTCATCTTGGGAGCCTAAAAGGGCAAAGAAGGCAGAATTTAAGGCTCAAATCCATCTAAAAATCCAAGATTCTCTTCCATATGAAGTTTCAAAGAATAACTACACTCTAGAAGTAGGAATAGATCACTAAATCCTTACCATCCAGAGGGGAGTCCAATGCAAGTTACCTTGGTGCAAAGCAGAACACAATATTACAAAAAAGAAAGAAAGAAAGAAAGTCAGGGGGCTGGATCAGGGAGTAGAGGAGTTAAAATAAACAACATTCTGAAGAAGCTGTATTCATACCCAAAGCCTCAAAAGAATTTGCAGCCCGTATCTGGGTAGACCACATGAGTTTGTTTTAAAAAGTCCTTTATTGCCAGTGTCACTAGGTACCTGACAGAAACAGACAAAATTCAGCCCTGGAGAAAGAAACTTTCATTCAAGATTTCAAGGAATACACACAAATACACACATGCACACACATTTTTTTTCAAAGGTAACAGGCATGACAGAGTCAAAGAACACTAGGCAAAAAAGAAAATAAAGATCCATGAGTATGAACTAGCAAAAAACACCCACAAGACTTCAGCTGTTAGAATTAATAAGCAAAGATACTACAACTATTCTTTACCTGTTTTCAGAAAATAAAATTGTTGAAAATACCTTCTAAAAATAAAAACTATTAAACTGGTAGATATAAAATGGATAAACAACAAGGTCCTAGTGTATAGCACAGGGAACTATATTCAATATCCTATACTAAGCCACAGTGGAAAAGAATATGAAAAACATATATATAGACAGATAGATATGTAGATTCATACACACACACACACACACATACACCCAGATTTGGGAAAAGAACAGAAATCCTAGAAATGGGGGAAAAAAACTGAATTTTAACTTCAGTGTACATTACTGATAATGAAACACAACAGGAGAAAGAACTAACTGGAAAATAGATTGGAAGAAATTACACAGAATCAAGTCAGAGAAAAATGAAAAATATACAGCTGAAAATAACAAACATGGAGTTTAGAGTGAAATTAATCTAATACGCATTTAATTAAAGCTCCTGAAAGAGAAAACAGTAAGACTGAGGCAAGAAAAATAATTAAAGAAAAAATGGCTGAGAATTTTCCAGAACTGATGAAAGACATTAATCCACTGGTTCAAACATGCAATAAATCCAAAATATATAAACAAAAAGAAATCTACTCACCAACATCTCACAATGAAGCAGCTGAAAGTCTAGGACATGGAGAAAATTTTAAAGGAGACAAGTGAAGAAAGATAAATTACATTCAAAGTGGGAATCAGATGTATAGCTAATTTTAAACCATCAAAAAAAACAAAGCTAGAAGACAGTGAAATACTGTGTGTAAAGTACTACAGGAAAATAACTGCAAGCTCAGAATTACATACCTACTTTTAAAAATAAGAGTGAAATAAAGAAATTTCAAGCCAAACAACAGAATTTAAAAAAAAAAAAACCTGAAAATGTTAGCTGCAGAGAGACTTCCATCAATGGAAATTACAAAGGACATTCTTCAGGCAAAAGATAAGTGATCTCAAATGGAAGGTTTGAGATCGAGGGAAAGAAGGAATAAAAAGCCAAAATGCAGGCTGCTAATATAAACTAACACTTATTTTGTGAAACTATAATAAGGTCTAGTAGGAACAAAAAGAAAATTAAAATGTAGAACAATGATATCACAAATCATGTGGAGGCTAAACAGAATTTTGGTGTTCTAAGGTCTTTACCCATGAGGAAAGTAAAAGTTTAATCAGCTTTAGACTTTCATAACTTAAGGATATATGCTCTCATTTATAGGGTCAGCACTGAAAGAACAGAAAGTGTGTATAACTTTCAAAGAGGGAGAAATAATTGAGAGAGAGTGGATAAAGGATTTTTTAAAATTAAAGACAGGCAAGAAAAGGAGAGGAAGAAACAAAGAAGAGCCAAAAAACAGAAAATACAAATTAAGATGACAGATAAAAATTCAAATGTACTAACAGTAAATTAAATGTAAACAAACTGAATGCCCCTGTTAGTAAATATAATAACACTAATAATGGATCCAACTGGATTGTTTTAAATGCCCAGCCATATGCTCTTCACAAGAGACACATGTAAAAATTTATTTTCAAAAAAAAAACAGAAAATAATAAAAATACTAACCATACATACACACATACTAGCATAGTTCGTTTAACATCACACAAAATATCAGGCAAACGATTACTACAGATAAAAGATCTTATAATAAGATTCAAACACCTAAGAACACAACTTCAAACTATTAATAAATAAAACAAAAAGTGATAGTAATATTCTTGGTATAATACACACACATGACCTTTATATATATAATTTTATATACCAAACCATACTATACTACATTCAGGTCATCAAACTTGCCATCATTAAATGTCCACCCTCAGAAGAATGGTAGAGTGTATACCTTAAGATATTTTCCTTGAGCAATGAAAATAAATGACTCACAAAGACATAAATGATTTGTAGCAACATAATGTTGAGAGTAAAATACAAGCCTCAGATATGTTACCCTTTTCATAGCGATCAAAAGCAAGGAAAAGTAAACAATACATTATATATAGTTAGACATAACTACAGAAAACAGAAGTAAATTATATACACCAAATATAGCATAGTAGGTATTTCTTGTGCAGGAAAAGGCAGGGATATGATGAAATTGATCTACTCAGAGGACTTCAAAGTTGCTCATAATATCTATCTTAAGCTGGAGAGTAATACAAAGATACTTATTTTTATATTTTACAATTTTCATATATTATATATTTTAGTACATTTTCTATTTTATAACAAATGAAAAACATAAATAGTAAACTATGCCCAAGAGTCTATAAATATGATGTCAATGTTTTTGATAAATAAATGTGTCCTGAAATATCTTTCAAAAAAGTAAAACTTGTCAAAATGTTAACCTCTTTCTTGGCAACAACACATCATTGTTGATGTGTATTTCTTCATTGTACCTCAACATTCTCCAAGTTTTCTAGACTGAACATATATTACTTTTATAATCAGAAAAAAAAAAATTTAGTTTCCATAAAGTTAAAAATAGAAACAACAGCTCAAGGCAAGTGTTTGGAAAATTTTCTGACTTGCTCTTCTTTGGAATTGCAACTGATTTTAATTTAAAAATATGGCTGCAATTTTAAAAACAACAACAACACTTTTATGTTCTACATAAGGGAATTTCCAATAATGTAACTTTTGGAGTACTTTAGAAAATAGTGAAATACTGAAATGGTCACAGTGTTCTCAGGTCAAGAGCCCCATTAAAAAACAAAAGATGTGGATAACAAACTATTCTAACTACCCACAACTGAAATTGTATGTAGAAAAAAATTAGATATAGAAAAAAATTTACTACTGCCTTTTATAAAGGCAAAAACATATGACCCCAAAAAACATACTGTACAAATTTGTAATTAACTGTCTACAGATGTTACATAGCATTGACCATTTCCATGCAAGATCAACAAAGGTCAACAAACAGGTAGGTAATTTAGTAAACTAAGATATTCTCAAGAGATAAAAGGTTGATATCTTCCAGTCTTCCTTCTCTTTATTCCCTGGAGTATGCTATATTCTCATAGTCATGGAAGGTGATAAAATCAAAAAACAATCATTTTAGTATCAGCTGTCATAAGAAGACTAAGTGTGAGGATGAGAAAAACCATGTAAAGAAAATAGGGGTAGGGGATTAAGAGGTACAAACTATTATGTAGAAATTAAACAAGTTACAGGATATATTGTACAGCACAAGGAATATAGTCAGTATTTTAGAATAACTATAAATGGAGTATAACATTTAAAACCTGTGCATCACTATGTTATACACCTGAAACTTCACACTGTAAATCAACTATACCTCAATAAACATAGATAGATAGTAAAAAGGAAAAAAAATGACTAAAGGGGAAGTCGTGTCTTACATATTGTCATCAGAATATCTCAAAACACTAAAGGTGAAGGAAAACTAAGAGAATTGTCACCCACAGACTTACCCTAAAGAATGCCTAAAGGATGTTCTTAAAAAGAAAGGAAATGATAAATAAGTGAGTCTTAGAATATCAGGAAAAAAGGAAAAATAATAGAAAGAGAAAAAGCATGAATAAGTACAATAGACTTTACTACTCTTGAATTTCCTAAGTTATATTCAATGATCAAAGCAAAAATACAATATTGTCTGGTAGAGATTTCAACTTATAGAGAGAAAAATTTAAAGACCATTATATTATTCTTCAAGGGATAATAAAGAGACATGGAGAGGGTAAGATTCCTACACTTTAATTGGCAAAGCACTGATATCAGGAAATGCCTGTGGTGATGGAACAGTTCTACATCTTGATTGTGGCAAAAATACAGAACTTACACAAATGACAAAATGGCACATACTAACCCACACTCACACACTGTACCAACGTCAGTTTGCTGACTGTAATGCTGTGCTGTAATTATGTAAGATGTGGCCAATGGAGAGAATGGGTAAACAGTACACAGGACTTCTTCATACTATCCAGGCAATTTTTATAATTCTAATTATTTAAAAATTTAAAGAAGGTTAACTGAAGATACCAAGAAACCTATAGGAAGGAGGTAGTAACTGACCGGGATCTGAATATAGTGCTGGATTTTTACATAGAAGTACAGGCTAACCGAGGTCCTGACACATTCACAGGATAATCTAGGCAGGAAAAGAAAAATTGAGTAAAGGAGAAAAAAGACAACGAGATAAGAAAGATAGGCTGTGACAAGCTGTGGACAACCTTGATGGCTGGTCTATGTAATATGAAACTATTCTATACCCAATGGAAATCTTAGGAATAAGTCCAAACACTTATGAATAAAGTTTCATTAACAGTATGGCAAATCAAAACTTATATTCAGAAAAAATAAAAATACCACTCATATAGTAAATACAAATGGTATGGCTAAAAAAGATATCAGAGTATCAAATTTTAGGCAAATTTCTGTAAGTACAGAAGACTGAAAAATGGAAGGACTCCAACCTGAGAAAATTTGAAGAACACTCATAATATGATAAAGCAGTGTCCTGTTATATAAAAGCAGTAATACCCCTAGAAAGCAGGTAGCATTAACCTTTCTTTTCCCCATGGATCTTCTACATGCATGCATGTATGCTAAGTCACTTCAGTCATGTCCAACTCTTTACAACCCTATGAACCACAGCCCGCCAGGCTCTTCTGTCCATGGGATTCTCCAGGCGAAAATACTGGAGTAGGTTGCCATGCGCTCTCCCAGGGGATCTTCCTGACCCAGGGATTGAATCCCTGTCTCCTCACTGGCAGATGGGTTCTTTACCACCTGGGAAGCCATGTTTCTTCTACATATGTGTCCAAATGATGAAAATCTCAAAGAAGAAATATCAAAAAACAATAAATATTTTTAAGTAATTTGCTGTTTTTCGGTAACTAAGTATCATCTGACTCTTTGTGACCCCATGGACTACAGCACACCAGGCTCCTCTGTCCCCCACTATCTCCCAGAGTGTGCTCAAATTCATGCCCATTGAGTTGGTAAGGCTCTCTAACCATCTCACCCTCTGCTGCCTCCTTCTCCTGTTGCCTTCAATCCTCCCCAGCATCAGGGCCTTTTCCAAAAAGCCATCTCTTCGCATCAGGTAAGCAAAGTATTGGAACTTCAGCTTTAGCATCAGTCTTGCCAATAAATATTCAGGGTTCATTTCCTTTACAATTGACTGGTTTGATCTTTTTGCAGTCCAAGGAATTCTCAAGAGTCTTCTCCAACACCACAAATCAAAAGCATCAATTCTTCGGCACTCAGAATTCTTTATGAATTCTCACATCCAGACATGACTACTGGAAAATAAACCATAGCTCTGACAACACAGATAGTTTAAGGATATACAAGACACATATACATTTGTCAGTAAGGTGACATCTCTGCTTTTTAATACACCGTCTGCTGCTGCTGCTAAGTCGCTTCAGTCATGTCCGACTCTGTGCGACCCCATAGATGGCAGCCCACCAGCCTCCACCGTCCCTGGGATTCTCCAGGCAAGAACACTGGAGTGGGTTGCCATTTCCTTCTCCAATGCATGAAAGTGAAAAGTGAAAGTGAAGTCACTCAGCTGTGTCCAACTCTTCAAGACCCCATGGACTGCAGCCCACCAGGTTCTTCTGTCCATGGGATCCTCCAGGCAAGAGTACTGGAGTGGGTTGCCATTGCCTTCTCCAACACACCATCTAGGTTTGTTGTAGCTTTCCTTCCATGAAGCAAGCATCTTTTAATTTCAAGGCTGCAGCCACCATCCACAGTGATTCTGGAGCCCAAGAAAATAAAATCTGTCACTGCTTCCACTTTTTCCCACTTCTATTTGCCCTGAAGTGATGGGAACAGATGACATGATCTTAGTTTTTTGAATGCTGAGTTTTAAGCCAGCTTTTTCACTCTCCTCTTTCACCCTCATCAATAGGCTCTTTAGTTCCTTTTCACTTTCTGCCTAAGGTATCATCTGCATATCTGAGGTTGTTGATATTTCTCTAGGCAAACTCAATTTCAGCTTGTGCTTCATCCAGCCCTGCATTTCTCATGATGCACTCTGCATAGAAGTTAAATAAGCAGGGTGACAACATACAGCCTTAATGTACTCCTTTCCCAATTTGGAACCAGTCTGTTGTTCTATGTGTGATTCTAACTGTTGCTTCTTGACTCACATACAGGTTTCTCAGGAGACAGGTATGGTGGTCTGGTACTCCCATCTCTTTAAGAATTTTCCACAGTTTGTTGTGATCCACACTGTTAAAGTGTAGTCAGTGAAGCAGAAGTAGATGTTTTTCTGGAATTCCCTTGCTTTCTCCATGATCCAACAAATGCTGGCAATTTGATATCTGGTTTCTCTGCCTTTTCTAAATCCAGCTTATACATCTGGAAGTTCTCAGTTCCACAAACTGCTGAAGCTGAGCGTGAAGGAGTTAAATAATTCATTGCCTGTTACTATTTTCTCAACTGTGTACTTTGTTTTTTGGCTCAGTTTTTTTAAAATCTAAGGGGCATTTGAATATAAACCCATAAAATTTTCAAAGGATAAAAGAAATGAAAGTTCTTTGATAACTAAAAGAAATTAGGGTGATTTTTTTTAATGGTTAAAAAAACCAAAGGGCAAAAAAGGTCTAAGCTAGAGATCAATAAAGATGGTGTTATCTGTCAATGTTTAATAAACGTTAATTAATACAAACACACAAACATTATTCAGGGTAATGGGCTAAACTAAATTTTATTGGCTGAGGTTCATGTAGCAATTTAACTTTCACTGTACCTAGACTCAAAAATTAAAAAATGAAAATTTTAGGAAAAGTTCTAATCATTTATGGGAGTGGAAACTGTGATAATTTACTATTTAAATGAAATCTGCTTTAATATTTGGATACAGTCTAGAAAGGAGGCACAAAACTACAGTTTCATATATATCCTCTTCATTAGTCTTTCAATTAAAAAAGAAAAACATAAATAAAGTTTCCACAGGAGATAAATATAAATTTTTTTTTTTTAATTTTGCACTACATTGGCTCTCTCAAAAACCACAGTTCATTTCTGAGAATAAAGTTCAATAGGATAAAATAAGGCAAAATCAGATATTCTTAAGATTAAGAAAACTGATTTTTACTCAATCTCAATGAAAGCCACCAGAGATATTTTTAAATTAAAAGCATATCTGTATAAATATTAATGCTGGATTCAGATTCTTTTTTTTTTAACTTTGTAATATATACATAAGATCTTTGAAAGAATCATTTGACCCTAAGATTTAGGTTGGAAACAATTTAAATATCCAACAGTATAAAAACGGTTCCATAAACTGTAGCACATTAATATAATGACAAAATCACTTAACAATACACTGTGTTCAGGCCTCAGTAGAAATGAAGAACAAAGATGTAAAGAGTAACTCTATATTCTCCCCACAGATCAAGGTAAGAAAATTTTATTTACTCTATTTTACTATAAAAAGCATCTATATAGTACTGACCATCTGCCAGGCACCATTCTAAGTACTTTAAAGTATTACCTGATTGAATTTTCATATCAGCTGAAGAAACAGACACCAAGAGGTTAGGAATGTTACCCACAGAGGGACAGAGTTAGGGTCTGAAACATACTGTCTGGCTGCAGAGTCCATTATGCAGTATTAACCACTACACTCTTCTACCTGCTAACCAATGATTATAGCCTGGTGGTCTGTCTTTCCACATCTTTTTCCATGCTCAGGAACATACAGTTTTTCTTTTCTATAAAAAGAGACATTAAAAAAAGACTCAATACTGTTCAAAATTTGTTCACTTATGAAATTTCAAACGAGACAGTTTTTTCATACTTGCCTATAATCATATAGTCAAATATATGTCCAAAACTCTTAAGTACAGCTCTGCTGGGTTCACTAATATCAGTTATCTCTCACACAAAATTTATTTCCAGACTCTGAATGAGGAGAGACTGGCCCCCTCTCCTGTCCATCAAATGAAGACAAGGAAACATCAGTTTCTTGTTTCCTCTATTGTCCTCATTCCAGAAACTCTCCCATGTAACACATCTGGAAAGAGAACTTTTTTTTTCCCAAAATTTGCTAACATATACCCAGAAAGGCTCCAGGCTATACCAATTACCTCCAAATTCCTGCAGTCTTTTACAAATCCTAAACGTTATGCATTCTCTTGGGATTCTTAAGTCTTTTACTAAATCATGTAAGTATCAGTGGGTATTCCTGTTCTCCTTCCATTGCTACAAGACCACCACAGCAGATCCATTACAAATTTAACTTCAGGAATGCCCTAATCTCCAATTCACATTTCGTCATCATTTACAGAAAACAATGGTTTCAACTGAATTTATTGTGGATTTTACCAAATTATTTTAACTTTTCTATGGTTTCAGAGTCTAAACTTAGATGTTCTGGCTATTCTTCAAAGTCTCTGCTTATATAATCCTCTCTTCTGAATTCACCTTCATTCAAAATTTAAACAGTAGCCCTTCCTTTCCTATATCAGACGACAGCAAGATATGCATTTCCCCGTTTCTCAGAACACCTCATCAAATCTAGAAAAAAATCATTTAAAATTCCAAAACACATATTTTTCACTAAAAAAATTAGATGATGAAATATAAAAATATCCTAAATTCATTCTTACTGATGAACTTATTCATATTCAACTACAGAAATGATCGGGTCTTTCAACTGACCTAGCTGGATTCATCAAGGAGAGAATAAGCACTAGATGGTTATCTAGAAGAGACCACCAAAGACTCCTAATAGTATATAGTTCTTCTTAAGATAATAAATAGATGGCATAGTAGCTCCCAAATATATTTTGAGGGATATTTTATGATTTTGTTGTTGTTGCTGTTTGGTTAGTCACTAAGTCGCGTCCGACTCTTTTGTGACCCCATGGACTGTGGCCCGGCAGGTTACTCTGTCCATGGGATTTCCCAGGAAAGAATCCTGGAGTGGGTTACCATTTCCTTCTCCAGGGGATCTTTGTAACTCAGGGATCAAACTCGGGTCTCCTGCATTTGTAGGCAGATTCTTTACCACTGAACCACAAGGGAAGTTCCATTGTATGATTTGACCTCATCCAAAGAGGTAAGTTTCCAATTTTTAGAGGTATTTGACTACAGACTAGTCAACTCTCAAATGGATTATTAGACAAGATGACTTTTGTAGGTCCTTAAAAACTATGAAGTTCTGATAATTCTCCAATTTAGCTTTCCTTGACCATTCCACCAACAGTGATCTCTCCCTGCACTGAAAACCTTTACTACACATTGCCTAAAATATTTACTTGCTATTTATATACTACCATTTTTGTTTCCTTCTACATATAATCGCTTTGTCTTCTCAGGTAGACTATAATTAATACTAAAGGCAATATCCTAAGCTTTTAATAATTTTTTGGCATTGAACTTGCACAGTACTTTCAGTTCAGTCGCTCAGTCGTGTCCGACTCTTTGCAACCCCATGAATCGCAGCACGGCAGGCCTCCCTGTCCATCACCAACTCCCGGAGTTTACTCAAACTCATGTCCATCAAGTCACTGATGCCATCCAGCCATCTCATCCTCTGCCGTCCCCTTCTCCTCCTGCCCCCAATCACTCCCAGCATCAGGGTCTTTTCCAATGAGTCAACTCTTCGCATGAGGTGGCCAAAGTACTGGAGTTTCAGCTTCAACATCAGTCCTTCCAATGAACACCCAGGA